>NC_056573.1:781859-846859 GCF_018340385.1 Cyprinus carpio
TAGAAAGTTCAAAAGAACATATTTTTTTAGTTTTTTAATACTATAATTTGCATCAATCTCACTTTTACAACCCCTGCTCAAAAAAAAACTAAAATATAAAAAAAAAAAAAAATAAATAAAATCGTACTGACCCTGTTTAAACAGTAGTGTATGTGAACATGAGCAGAACATGGTTGCCAAGTGTCCAACAAAGTTACAGAACATAATTAAAATGCCTGTCACTTTTGTTAAAGCACAAAAACAGAAAGCCAAGAAATATTTGTCTGTAATGACTTGTGCTTGACTGGCGGCTACAAGTGGCAGGTACTTCCTGCGGACAGCTGTGTTTTGTGAGCTGAACCCCCTCTCCTGTTGAAACGAAGGGCTCATCCTCTTTTTTAAAGGCCAGTAGCTTAGTTTACGTCACAACCGTGCCCATTATGTCCATTTTGCGATTGCTAGTGACAGGCAGGTGGGAGGGACATTCTCATTCTAGAGACCGTTTGATTAGACAAAAGCTAGTTTGACACACACAGCTCTTCCATTGCTTAGGAAAATTTAATACTTGCTAATAGTTGTTTATGTGCAACAGATAAGTCTATCCCACATCAGCATGTAATAAAAGAGAACAGAGGTGATTTGTTATCTGGCCTGAGGCAGAGGACCAGACCTGCAGAACCTCACTCATCCTGCATCATAAACACACATCATCTGCTCTACCTGTGAAATATTAGCGCTCTAATGGATCAGCTCACACTCGAGGACAGACAGCTGTATTTATGGCTTTTGTCTGTCAGTCACTCTCTCTCTCTCCACACCTCGTGGTGAAGCGGGGAGACTGTTGGATGACCTCTGGGCTGTCAGCAGTCTGGGATTCTTTAGGAGCATAAGCTCTTGCACACACACACACACACACACACACACACACACACACACACACACACACACACACACACACACAAAAAAAAAAAAAAACAAAAAAACTGTGGAAAAATTAAAAACCTTATTAAAAACAAACACCACCCACCAATAAAGAACTGGAGCCACCATAAATAATGACACCAGCAGCGCTACAGACGTGTGTGGTGTGTGTGTGTGTGTGTTTTGTGTGTGTGTTGTGTGTGTGTGTGTGTTTGTGTTGTTGTGTGTGTGTGTGTGTGTACTCAATACTTTCATCATTGTAAGAGATTTTGAGGTCAAAAGAGATTTTTGTACCAATTTCAAGATACAGAGAGACATACAGAGACAATAATGCCAGAATATATATATATAAACATAAACTCAATACTTTCATTGTTGGGTGAACTATTCAAATCCCACCCCTAGCTGATCCTAAAGATTCCATTGATTATGTCAGTGAATGCTAACCCCTAACCCTAAGCTAAGGGTTATTATAAGGGTTATATAAGGTTAACCTAAGCTATTCATCATTATAGACTGGATTATTGTTTGTAATGCAGTCTACCCCGCAACCAGATAATAGTTTGTTGCCTCAGTGCAATGCTGTTTTATGACGGTATTGAAACACCAATATTTTCTATATGAATGGAATATGGGGAAAAAAAAAGAAAAAAAATATAAGCATTAGAAAAAGTTGTTTCCACAAGTATCAATCACAAATGGTTCCAACTAATCACAAACATCAAATAAAAAAAAAAACAAATAAATCAAACTAAAATCAGTATGTGTGTGTGTGTGTGTGTTTGTGTGTGTTGTGTTGTGTGTGTGTGTGGTGTGTGTGTGTGTGTGTGTCTGGTGTCTGTGTGTGTGTTTGAGTGATGAGTGAGAGAAGAGAGTGTTTTGAGGTGTGAGTGTGTGTGTGTGTGTTGTGTGTGTGTGTGTGTGTGTGGTGTGTGTGTGTGGTGTGTGTTTGAATGAGTGTGTGTGTGTGTTGTGTGTGTGTGTGTGAGTGTGTGTGTGTGTGTGTGTTGTGTGTGTGTGTGAGTGTGTGTGTGTGTGTGTGTGTGTGTGTGTGTGTGTGTTCAGCAGCAGGTGTGGGCGTCTGCAGGGGTCCGGAGATCACAGAACAGGGTGTGGGGGTAAATTAGAAACATGTGTGTAATAATTTAAAAGATGCTGACTTGTCTTTCATCTAATATCTCTATTACTATTGACAGACATGACAGCAGTTCAGTGAATCTGTGTTTATCAGGCAGGATTATTCCACTGGACTTTGGTCTGCAATAAAATTTACATTTGATTGTTATTTAAGTCTCATAACTTTAAGGTAAAATGATAACATGTTGATTGAATCTATCCTAACCTGTAAAATCTAAAACAATGAACTCAAGTTATATGTTTCATCTGTGACTGGCCTAAAATCAGCAAAATTTCACAGGCAAACAAGAGGAAATTTCTCCAGTGGTTTTCTATAAAACACACACTGCATCCCATATGAAATGCATTGCAAAAGTTTACTAAGGAACTGCTGGAATATCTTAAAAATGTAATAATAATAATTATAATACTGCTAAAAAAACACTTATGTGCATTTTGGATCCATGTTTAAAGTCTCTCAGATTGGTTAGAAACACAATTATTCTTTATTTTGTCTCAGATTGTGTAAAGCAGATTCCATTCATCTTCTCATCACTGAATCCTCATCCAGCGCTAATGGTTTCGGAAACAGTGACCTGTCTGCTGTATATCTGAGAGGAGGCCTGTCCTTCCACGACAAATGTGTTGTGTGTGCTGACGTCCACCTGGCGTCCAGAACAGAAGCAAAAACCAAAAGAAAGATCCTGTCGAGACGCAGATTAACTTTAGGACAAAATGAGGAGCGTTAAACGTGAAGCAGGAGCCAGAAGCCCATCAGCAGAACATTATGCCATTTATTTTAATACGCAAACGCCTCAGTAATTGAGTGAACCAGCCAATTGATTCTAATTATTCACTGAGTGAATTTACCTTCAAACTAAATTTCCATCGATTATAAAATAACATGTAACGATGTAGAATAAATTTGCTAATAATAATAAGTATAAGGATTATTATAGTAAATGCTAAATAAAAATTAAACTAAAATTGAACCATAAAAAAAAAAAAAAAAAAAAAAAAAACAGTACTTAAAAAAAATAAAAAGACATTTAAACTGAAATAAACTAAAATATTAAAAACTATATTTTTATTTAAGCTAGTTATTCCAATGTTTCTAAATTTATCTCAACAATATATTTATAAATGATTTGAAATATTAATAAAAGCTACAATAGTATCTCAATGATACTAAAATTATGCTAATAAGTACAGCATTTAATCATTACAGTTATTTTGAAATGATTGATATTATAATAATAATATAGGGATTTTTTTACGGTGTTGTGGGTCTGGTTTCTGATTGGTCTCTTGCAGTCCCTAACCCTAGATATGAGCAACAGAAACAGTGACGCTTGCCTGAAATGCTCCAGTCTGTGTGTACAGCGAGTGTAGTGCACAGTGAAAGTAAGCTCTGTGCTAATATCCCTGGATCTGAGCTTAAACAGATGAGAGCTGTGTGAGAAAGGGAAGCTAGAAATTCTCATTTCCTGTGTGCAGGAGTGACTCGCACCGTCAGGAGAGGCCAGACAGTATGGCGACCCACAGAAGCAGCCAGCGCTCCCATGAGCCACCCCTGCCCTCGCTCTCTCTCTCTCTCTCTCTCTCTCTCTCTCGCTCTCTCTCTCACTCTCTCCTCTCTCTCTCTCTCTCTCTCTCTCCTCCAGTGGCTGTAGCATACTCCTCCTCCTCTAGCTTGTCACTCCTCATGCAATAAAGCTCACATTGCGACCTGTGACCCTCACAGCCACCTCCAACACACACACAGTACACATATTAACATATTTTAATGCATATTTAACAGTTTTCATTGACTTGTACACTCTCACACACACACACACACACACACACACACATCATCGTCTTATTCTAGACTATCAGTTTCTGAGATTTTGCCCTTATTTTCATTATCTTAATTTAAATATTTTGTTTCTCAATGACCACTGGTTAGCTGCAACTACTTTGGCAATGCAAATATTAGTAAAAAATCAAATAAAATAACATAAAATAAATGCCCAAAAAATACTGTTATTTACATAAAAGTATCATTCTCATGATGTATTACTACATATAATAATAAAAAAAAAAAAAAAAATTCTGATCTAGGATTTTATAACAAAAGCAACAGCTCACTGTTTTTATTTTTAACTGAAATGTTATTGAAATGTTTAAAAAAAGTTCAAATGTCATATTCACTATAAATTTATTCCCCTGTGAAAAAAAGACTGTAAAAATGATACAGTCAAAACTAGTTAATTCATTAATAGTAAGTTTCCTCAGGGGAAAAAATACAATAGATCCAATCTTACATTTCGTGTAATTTTACAGTAAAATATTACTAAATACCTTTTTTGGAAGTAAAAAAAAGAAACAAGAAAGTCACAGAATGAATGAATGAATAAATAAATAAATAAATAAATAAATAAATAAATAAATACAGATTCCCTATGAGACAGCCCACATTTGGTAGTATTTAGTTTCAATAATTGTGTATTTATAATTGCTATTATAATTGTTTTTTATGACATCTTATGTTATTGTATTGTCATGTGTTACCATGATGTCATTCTGTTTTTGTGAGTATGTCACTGTTCTAACACTAAATATTAGCATTTATTAGTATTTATTATTTACATCAGCACAGGGGCTACTTGTGATGAAATTCATTTCTTTACCACTTGCTTCATTATGTTGATTGTCAGTATATGTTAAAGGTACAAAACAAAACAGATTGTAGTAGCAGTGTGGCCTTGCTAATTCATCAGAAAATTACTTTTGGTAAATATATATTATTTTTTGTGACTTACAGTTTAACCTGTAAAATGTACATCTTGTGAGCATATCTTATAAGTATTTAGATTTTACTCTGGCACTCACTGTTTAAACATATCTCATATGTAAGTAGGTAGACATGCATTTATTTGCTGGGACTTGCGTATAAGCTTTATTTATGTCAATGCTTGAGTAGGTTTTAAAATGTGTACCTATGTGTATGTGTGTGTGTGTGTGTGTGTGTGTGTGTGTGTGTGTGTGTGTGTGTGTGTGTGTGTGTGTGTGTGTGCCCCAGTACATCTGGCCTTTATATCAGGGCTTTAATTAATCCTGAGTTGAAGGCCAGGCAGTGACAACTAAACTGGGTAGACTCCAGCAGTGGACAGGTCTTGATTTATGACGGTCGAGCCCCAACCAACACTGATTTATTTAAGAAAGAGACAGAGAGAGAGAGAGAGAGAGAAAGAGAGAGAGAGGGCAAGCGGCGAGGGAGGACAGAGTCTCGGGGCGGAACAGAAAGGTACTATTTGCTAAAGGAGAGAAGGAAAATAGGGAAAACGTGAGAGAGGGGTGTGGGGTGGTGCTCTGTGAAAGGTGCCCCCCATTCACTGGGGCATCAGATACAGCCAACACATACAAACAGCTTTCCTTTAACACAAGAGCGGTGGGAAGGAAAACGTACTGTTGGTACAAGACGTCTATTCTTTACAATGTACCTCAAGGTCTTTCAACTCTACACAATTTCTCATATTTATTAATTATAAAGTGCTTTTTGAGTGGTTTCAAGGCAGAAAAAGAACAGAGTTCAAGTTTTAGGTAAGGTTGTGTGTAAGGGAAAAGTAATGACACTCAAAACACATCTTGAAAGGTTTCACTATTTTTACAGTTCCGTTTCAAGATGCTGTAATTACACTTAAAGGTAAAGTTCACCCAAAAATGGAAATTCTGACATCATTTATTCCCCCTCACGTTGTTCCAAACCTGTATGACTTTCTCTCTTCTGCGGAACACAACATTTTGAAGAATGTTGTTAAAAGAACAGTTTAAGTGACCACTGACTTCCAAGTCTATGAAAAAAGAAAAAGAAAAAAAAAAAAAAAAAAAAAAACTCTGAGACATTTCTCATAATATCTTCTTTTATGTTTCACACAAAAAAGAAACTCCTACAGGTTTGGAGTAAATGATGACAGACTTTTTATTTTTGTGTGAACTATCCCTTTAAGTGTAGTTACAGCATTCCAAAATGGAATTGCAGAAATAGTGAATGTTTTGAAAAACAGCTGTATGTCAATGTTCAGATGAACAGAAAGTCCTTAACTCACACCATTGGTTGAGCCAGTGATTCTGTGGATGCTCATTCAAACAGCGCAATGTTCGAAAGCACCATAAAAAAAAAAAAAAATTTCACTTTTGGGGAAAAAATTAATAAATAAAAAAATCAAAACACAGATGACAACTGGGATAAGAGAAATAAAGTAGATTCTTTAAGTGTGTGTGTGTGTGTGTGTGTGTGTGTGTGTATGTGTGTGTGTGTAGGCATGTAATGGAGCTGTGCTGATGGAAAAGTCTCCCACAGGTCTGATTTCTGGTCCCTCCCAACACAGTGTCGATGGAGGATCTTCCACCTCCTCGTCTCTCATTTCTTATCTCACCGTCAAATGCAGTTTTCTCCCCTCACCTCCTGATTTTTCTTGGTAACATAAAACACCCTGCCCCTTGTTTTACCATCTCATGCTAACCTCTAAAATGAAAATGTAATTGCTTAAGCTGCAAAAACAACATCACTTCATTCAGACAGACTGGAATCTGGTTTAGGAGGCTTCTGATCCAATAAGAATTGGTAACATGGTAACAGTAATACAGTGTTTACAATCTGCAAATATTGGGAAATGCTGTAAGTAATGTTAGCCATCGTGGGAACGTTCAAAGTTATCAAAAGCAATGGAAGCAAGTGTACGCTTAATAGGGCTCTTAACTTAATGCTTAACCAGTTAAGCGCCAGTTGTGACCATATTAAAGATTCAGCACCAGGGAGTTACTCACACTGTGTGGTATTTTTACACCTAGGTGTCAGTGAGTTCATCCAAATGAGCATCAAGTAGCTGTTGAATTCATTGACCACCAAAATAGGGCTTGATCGCAAGCTACCAGATTCATCTAAAACTCCCAGCTGTTTAATACTGTTCCTCTGGCACACAGCAGGACGTGTGCCTGACGAGTACTCCAGGGGGTGTGATGATGGATTATGCTGGCCTGCCTGTGGGTCCTGGAGAACACATCTCAGAACTGCTCCACTTACTCCCAGAGTTCCTGTTTTAGCAGAGAAAGACTTGTTCCTCCACCTCAATGGCTTCATGAGCCCTATACGGCCAGGCCAAGCTCAAGCTGCTAAACTTTGTACATCATAGGCCACACATGTGAGAAATTTTGGGAAACCTACCATAAAGAAACACCACACTTTTTAATGTGTTCTAAGCCCTCCAGCAAGCAATTAGTGTCCAGTCAATCTGGAAACTAAGAAACAGACCTCATCTGAGAGTATTTCTTTGAATAGACCCACTTGACCTACTATGCCTTGCATAGTCCTTCAGTGCTAGGATAATCCACAATCGCATCTCTGTATTCATCTCTGCTGGGTGTGTTGAGGCATCATACTAGAGGCAAAATCCCCTTTGTGTCGCATTTTGTTCATCAGACCTCTCACCTATTTTTTATTTATTTATTTTTTGCTAAATTTAGCTACTGCCTCAGTTGTCTCCATCATCATTTGTGGCCTCTTTATTCTGATTCTCTCAGCTGCTTGTGAAAAATGGAGTGTGGGAAGCAGACCACTATGGTTTTTTCTACGACTTGGGTGGTTATATGCAGCTCAGTAAGCATCAACCACTTTGCTAATATGCGTCAGTATGTGGTTCATCTGGACACACGGAGTAACTTTGGGATTGTACGCCTCAGCTTGGATCTGCTGAGTTGTATGCACCAAAAACAGTCCTTACCAGACTAAGATCTCTGCCTTCAAAGCCACATAATCAAGCATCAGAGAGAGATCAGATGGGCCTCCCTGGTAAGAACGTGGACCAGGATGGAAATATTTGGGACGCTAATTTGTCCATGCTCTCCACAGGTTTTTCTGGTGAATGCACTGACCTTTTGCAAAATTGCATGCATAAAGGTAGTATGTATAAAGTTTAAAATAGCCCTGAACTGCCCCTCATATATCCATCGTGGTAGCAGGAATGCAATAACAACGCAATAACAGAACAGAGCTGTAAGCAACCAGTGACTAGAAGAGCACACCCTATATGGGAGGTCAACCTCAGCCCTCTTATCACCTCTCTGAGGTGGCCCCAGAGGGCCATCACTCAGTTATCCTCTGAGGACCAGTAGAATGTCTAGAACACAGCAGTCATTGCTTTTATTGGATATGATCATTACTAATATTCTCTGGAATGTCCCCGAATATAAATAGATAGAGAAAAAAATGCACAGACAAAGTGAAAAAAGAGACAGGCTTGGTTTAATCTGGTGCAAGAGCTCTGGATCGCTGTGTTTTGATTGGATGGATGGAGCAGTGGGGTGAAGTGCTAGGAGAGACATGGACAGACCGCCCAGAGTGAGCTCAAGACTCCTCGGGGAGTGACTGTGGATCGGTTTCAGAAAAGACCTTGTTAGAGGTGTATGAACAAGGGCAGCTATGGAAATGTGTGTGTATGTTCAGAGAGAACATATGTCCGCTGGTTCAACATGCATTTAATGCTACATCATTTCAGTTCCCACATAGATTATATTGCGTGTAAGCATCAATCTACAAAATACCTGGAATGAACTAAAATTATGAAAATATTTCCAAAAATAAAGATATTACTACAAATAAAAATATAATAGTTTTGCTCAGCACACAAGTTCACCTCACAGAAACCATCACCACATGTTTACTAGAAAACCCAACTTTTCAATACATTTCCCCCTTTTTCAGTTTCACAGTTGGTTAAATTGGATTTTGTCCACTTACAGTAAGTTGAAAGGGTCCGCGTTCACCCCGTTCATACATCATAGTCGTGTTTATTTGTGCTTGACATTCTTTTGTGCCTGGTGTAAATCACAGGCTCATATAGCTCATTATCCCACTGCAACTCTAATTCCCCCTAAATGCACTGGAGAATATTCAGAGCTCATTTGTGGTGTAAACACTCCTTAACTGATCCAGATTAACTCCTCTTCTCCAGTTACCTTCCTCCCCTGTGCCACACAAAATTTTTGCCTTTCTTCAAAAACATAGAGGAAAACAGCTACCCCAACCCCCTTTGCAACTGATGACCATATACGTGTTTTCTTTTTTTTTTCTTTGGTAATTAGACTTTTTAAATGTAATTACAATCTAATGCATTCCATGTTGAAATTACGGCTCTGCAAAGGACTAATTTTCTCTCCAATCAACTGTTACTGTACAAAAGGACTGGCCTGGTCTGGTCCGCTTCTGGTGGAACCCAAGGCCATGAGCAATGGAACATGTCCATCATCCTGATTATTAGGTGGAGACCACCGGTGAAATCGGGGCCATTTGGTAGGCTCAATAACACTGAGAAAAAGAGAGGCTGAGGCACAGGAAGTGGACCTAGACAGGCAACTGCTGAGGGAAGCACTTTTCACAAGGGGCCCTGGCCAGGCCTCGGCTAAAATCCCCTAAAACACAATGACAGGCCCAATTTAGGGCTGACATGGAGAATTGGTGAACATCCAGCACAGTGCTTAAGAACATGTGGCAGGATCCAAATGACCTTGGTTAAGTATCCTTTTGTCAAGACGCATGTTTAAACGGACAAGTCCCATCACGGCTGGATTTGAGCATGCGGTTTTCACCAAGAAAGACTTTTGGCAAGCTAATTAAAATTATGAACCCAGAGATTTGTATTCTAATAGATTTCCAGTAAAACTTGGAGAGGCACATGTTAAAAACCCCAGTTGTTAACTATTAGTCTAACACTACCTCCTCATAAAACCCAATAAAAAAAGCATCCAGTAACGTGATTGTAAAGAAAGATCCTCACAAAGGAAATATCTACGTACATTTTTAAACAAATAAGACAGTTTAAGTTGTCAGCAGAAGTGCACCTCCTCTTAGATCAGAAGTCCCTGTGCTGTCCATTGAATCTTCTTCAGCCAGCAGGGGCTTTGAGACCTTGTGTGTTTTTACTGCATGACTACATGGGAGGTGCTCACTTTACGACCCCAAGTTTATGGCAACGGTGCTTAAGAGCTGCTCAGGTTTCGCTGGCAATTACCTCTCCATACAAGCCCCCCAGTTCCTATCCCCCTCTCCTGCCTGAGAGGACAGGGACCCCCTCTGACTGGGAGGTGAACTAAGATCTCCTCCTTCTCTTGCTCTTTTATCCCCAACTCTCTTTTCTTGAAGCTGCGCTGAGCCCTTTGCAGCTGGACTCTGTGTTTATTTACTGGGTTGTGGCGAAATACCAGGAAAACCTGGCCTCCCACCTAACCAAATCCTCGGGGCAATGAATGACGTTCCCCTGGGTCCTGCCCCAGTGCTCTCTGTGCGGTTCAAGAGAGCTCAGACCTCAGCGCTGGATGACTCAATGACCTGAACATGCTTCTTGAGTTGGAACCCTGCACTAATTTACTTTTCATTAAAAATGTAAACATCACCTGCGCTGTGCTCACAAGAGTCCTCTGTGAGCACAATATAATGCCTTCCCCCAAGAGAGGACATTTGGTTCACACCAACTATGTAAAGAACACTAATGTTCTTTCATGTTTTATCAGTGGTGCTTGGTGAAGGGTCAGCATTAAACTTTGGAATGCACTGTAACTTGTCCTGCACTTTTTGTGCATTGAACACGAATGACAGCTCAGTTATGCGACAGGACTTGCAAAATTTTCCAATCAGACAAGATTAGCATGAATGTGAAATATGAGGAACACTTTGGAATAAGCTTCTACTAGTTCCTTAAATTTGAGCTGAACTCCCATGCATCAAGTGTTTCTCCATCTGTATGGCTCTCCGTCTCCCTTTCCCATTTTTTAGCAGAAAATCCTAACCCGTGTCTCTTCAATAAATTGTTCCTGATAATAAAGTTCTGAACAACAAAGGCAACTCTGTTTTTGTAACAGATTTCTTTTCTTTCTTTCATTCATTTCTTTTTTAAGTGAAACTTGCAGTGGACTGTATTTGTCCAGCCCGTGGTGCAGATATAAAGTGTAATGAGAGGCACAGGAAAGATGAAAAGAAATGATGCTTGACAAAGTTTAAGACTCATCCAGCCTTCTAGAAGGTCATCAGTGAAAGAGGCACAGCATTTTATTCACCATGAAACCAGGACCAAAAAAGAGATACCAGATGATCAGTGGATCTCTTCCAAAAACTAGTGAGCTGCCTGGTTCTCTGCTCGTCTACATACTGTCGGCTCCTGAAATTAAACTTCAAAAGTGCAAGATTTGGAAGAGTCAATTGCCAATCATACGCCAGTGACTAAGCAAATGCTTTGAGTTGGGATTAGCATGTTGCTATTCTACCAGTTCTCTAAAAGGCACATTTTAATTGGATGGAACTAATTTTCTAATACATTTTCTGATGCGTCCTTAAAAGAAATTGTCTCAATGCATCCTTAGAATTTGTCCAAGAAAAGAGTGCCATTGCTAACTTTGGACTCTACAGAGATGTGCCATTGACCTATATGGAAAGCATATATTGGTGAAACAGCAATGTGGCTTTGCTAAAAATAATACATTTGGAAATTTGCTAACTATTTATGATGTTACTGGTCACTAGCGGGTATTCATGATGATGGTACCAAAGTTGTGCAGAGGTGAGAGGAGTTCAGGGATGCCATATAAGGAGTGTCTCGGTAGGCATTTGAGCAGACACATGGCCCCCTGACCGCCCAGGGGACGGCCCAGCATGCATCACACATTCTGGGATGGCAGTGAGGCAGAACCAGGGTGAGGCATGGGCCAGATGAATGGGAGAGAAAGAAAGAGGATGCAAGGTCTAAAGGTCTCTTCCAAGCAATTGGGATTCAATATAAATCACTATGGAAAACTAGTTTGAAATGTTGGATGAGACCGCATCAGTAGTACTTCAGAACATTTGATGAACTGAATAATAAAAACTTACAGCGTGCCGCCTCAGAAATGTGGTTTAGTTATTCAGAGTAACAGAGAGTGGTGATTAATCCAAGCCTGATGGGATAGGAAGCATAAAGAGGTTAAACAGCAAGTTAAGCATGCATAGCAAATAAACTAGGTAAATTCCCAGCTAAGAAGTAGCATTCTCAGAACATTGGCTAACGTTCTGGTAAGGTTCTCTCAAAGTTATGAACAAAATGTTCATGCAATAACAAAAACATAATACTTGTAAAAATTTATCTCTAACACAATCATGTTCTCAAAACGTTAGCACAAAGACATTGTTCGTGGAACATTTTATTTCTAACACATTTTTGAATGATCATAAAACATTCAGAAATAACGTTTTTATAAATTAATCAAATGGAAAATAATCTTGTTATCAATAAAGTTATCTTAATTTTAACAAAAAAAAATAAAAATGCTCTTAGAACATATTTTTGTTAGCTGGGGAGTTATCTGGTGTTTAATAATGTTCTCTTAATGTTAGCACAAAAAAATAAAAAATAAATAAAAATAAAAAACACATTATCTACTGTATATAGTCCATACATTGAAAGTTTTATTTATGTAAAATATCATAAAATATTATTTTTATATAATTACAGAGAACATTCAAAAGTAACTTTCCCGTAATTTTTATAAAATGATAAAATTGAATGTTCTCTTAATGTTTTTAAAATATTTTTGAATATTCCGGGAACATTCAGAAGTAGTAACATTTTCATAACTTAACGCGAATGTTAGCAAAACGTTCTTAGAACTTATAACTGGGTTAAAAATGTCTGTGTAAGGCAAGCATACTGAGATGGTATTTGCACCTAAATATTTTCCTGTTGTAGCTCAGTTTTGCTTGTAGACACAGTAAAAATGATCTGCTAGTGAACCATTTGCAAATCTTTTGGTCAATCTTTAACCAGAGTACTAAGTCATAACGGAGATGTCTTGTCACAGCGGTCGTACTGCATGAAAGGATCTTGACTGTATCACACATATTTGTCCAAACAGCAGTGGCCTCCTCCTGGCTGTTACGAGCAGGAGCAGTGGTGGGCGTCAGGGGCCTGCTGAATTCTGGGAACTGAGAGTTGTTTGGAGGGTCTCAACTGCTCCCCACTCCCTCTTGGCAGAACATCACAGAGGAACTCATGCAGCTCAAATATTTCTCCGTCAAATGATCTACAAAAACACATCCCTCTGCGCACACAAAGGGAAGTATGTGTGCTGGAGTTTGTGAGAAACAGCGAATTATTTCTGTGTTCTTGTAAAAATGTACAGCAAATACGGCAATACTTTCAGAATTAACGTCATTGTCAATGCACTTGAAAGACATTTTAGCATCTGTACAGCAAAAAAAAAAAAAAAAAAAAAAAAAAAAAAAAAAAAAAACATTCGAAAGAATTGATCTTTGTGGTAAATACAAGATAATAATGAATACATAATTAAAAATGTATGTAATGCACAAACTGAGACCGGATATACTGTAAATATTCATGATGCAAGATTAATTTCAGAACCAATGAAGGCAAACCCTTCTAACACCACACTTACACTAATTAATTAACTTTTCTTTTTTTTTTGTATGTGTGTGTTTCTACCTCTTATTCACTTTCTCAAACAAACAAAATGACCGTTTTAACCTCTCTGCTGCCCTCATCAGCTCTGGAGTGCCAGTGGTTATATTACTACATTTTTTTTTTTTTAACTCATTTGTGTTTATTAATTCAGAATGCAACTGTGAATTGCAAGACATGGATGATTATGTGATCTTTCTATAGTTTTTATTTTATTTTATTTTATTTTATTTTATTTTATTATTTTTATTTATTTTAAGAACATTTTATTGATAATCAACATGGGCATTTCACTGATATCATAAAAAGCATTTAGATTATTTTATTTTATTATTACTCCACTGAGTAAATTAGTGACAACTGCAAGTTAATAGAACATGGGCAATAAAATGTCACAAGTTATCACATTATTATTATTATTATTATTTTTTTACATGAATAAATATGCATCTCAACTGTGTAAATTAGTGACAAGTATGTAAGTAAATCAACTGTGTAAATTAGTGACAAGTATGTAAGTTAATAGAAAGCACTGGGAAATAAAATGTATCAAGTAATCAAGTAGTGAAAGTAAAGAAAGAAGTATGTTATTTGAAAAAAAAATGATTAATGATAATTATACATTTAATTTACATAGTGCCTTGCCATAGCTCAAGGACACTTTACAATTGAGATACAACAATCAAATGGTAGAAAAACAGAATAATTCAAGAATAATACTTAGAAAAAAAATGCATTATTGAAACAAATTAGTGATCGGCAACAGATATAACACAAAAACAAACAAAGATTGTAGTTAATTTATAAACTTTAATATCAGGAAAATTCTACTTTTGGTTTTAGGGCGTTTGTATTACAAGAATCAGAAAGCAGAAGCTGTACGCAATAGTGTACATAGTGTAATTCTCATCTGTGTTTGACTCATGTGACTCTCTGTGTCTCTCTGTGCTCCTCGCAGGAGTCTGACCTCTGGTAACTGCAGCCTGTTCAAACATATCCTCATTTCATGCACAAACAATACAGTAGAGAAGAACAGCATAAGAGAAGACCCTCTTCACATTGCTTTCTGGTGGCCGATGCACCCACAAATCAGACACAAAGACGTCTTTATGAGAACACAGGGAACCCAGTGAGATAAAAGTGGAGCGTACAGCTGAGACAGATTATAAAGCCGCAGGACTTTGAGCAGGTGTTTTCAGCGCTGGGTTTAGGTTAGCGGCTAACTGCCTCGATCTGTGACAGGACTCCCAGCACAGCGGGTCACAGGGGACCATTGTTTTTAGCCACTAATATTAACATTTTTCTTTTTCTCAGCTTTTCTCCGTGAGACTCTTCTCAGAGAGAGGGATTGTGAGCATGTTCGGGCCGCATGCGGTTATATCCAGCGCTCTGGAGGCTTTTAGTCGAGCCATGTGTTGACATAAAGCAGGGACGATGGATTTAGCCACACGAAAATTACGTGAAGTCAACCAGGCCGGAGTGGCGGGCATTTTTGTCATTACAGGGTGGGCGGTGAAAATAAAACAGCGAGGGATGTTGAAGAAAAGCAGTCTAGAGAGAAATGAGTACATTTATTTTTAGAGTCGATGGTCTGCTAGATGCTAGTCATCAAAACGTATGCATGTTGATGTTGTTGTTGTTTTGTTAACCTAGTGTATATGAAAATGATTTTCATGTTTGTGTGACATGCTTTACATTTGTATGTTTATCATCCACATTTTATAGACTACAGGTCACTTTGGAATAATTAAGGAAGAAGTCTCTTCTGCTCACAGAGGCTGCATTTATTTGATCAAACATACAGTAAAAACAGTAATAATAATAAAAAATAACACAATTTAAAATAAAAACATAATACATGAAAATATGGTAAAATGTAATTGTAAAAAAATCTGTTTCAGGTAAATGTAATTTATATTCATCAAATCAACCTAATTTATCAACAAGCAAAACTGTATATATATATATATATATATTATATATATATATATGTTTCAGATAAATGTAATCATCATTAATAATCAAATCAACCTAATTTATCAACAAGCAAAACTGTTCATCATTAATAATAAGATGAACCAATAATAATTGAGAACCAATAACAACTAATATTAATTAAACACCAAATCATCATATTAGAATGATTTCTGAAGATCATGTGACACTGAAGACTGGAGTAATGATGCTGAAAATACAGCTTTGATCTCAGGAATAAATTACATTTTAACATGTATTCACATAGAGGCCTCAGTGATTAAATGTCTAATATAAAATCAAACCTTATCATATATATATAAAAACATATATACACAAAATATATTATATATTTTTAAATATATATTAATAATTTATCCAAATAATAATAATAATAATAATACTCCCACACACAAACCTTTCTGTGTTTTTACATTTTCATTATTTATTGAGCCATTTTACGTGACCATCTGCAATTCAACAAAACTAGGAGATTCCAGGCAGAATGTGTAACTTAAGTGTACAAACACTTTTTGAGGTCACTGGAAAGTCTCTGTCACTGTCTGTCTCATTTCCCTCATGTTGACTTTCCTGTAAATGAATTGCAAGTGGCCAAACTACCATCAGGTTTCAGCAGGAGGTGATGAAGGTGCACTGACACAAATAATCCATCCTCAGCATGCAAACACCCCCATGCTAATTAGTTTTTTTATTAAGCCTCGTCAGATGTCATCAGTGGTCCTGAATGTGTGCTCATGCAGAAGCTGAATCCACCAGACTGCAGCTGGTTAATGTCCAGATCTCCATCAGTGGAAGGTGTTTTACGCTCCTGTCACACAGACACAACACAGACCCCGTCAGTCGCTGAAGAGCTGCAACTCTATTTTACGTACATCACCGATCTGTTTGCAAGTGGCCATTATTTGTAAGGATTTGACCCGTTCTGATGTAAGGAATACTGGATGAACAGAACACAAGAAGCTGTGTTTTAAAATGAAAAACAAGTCAAACCTCACGGAATAACTGTGTCACAAACATGTTCAGGCTGCTGTTTCACACTCCACTGAGTTTCTGTCTCTGGACACAAACTGACACAATACATCAGAGAGCTGCCTGCAGCAAACACTGATTAAAAACTGCTACTTTCTGAGCATCTCAACCAAACTCAGCATATAGTAATACAGTACTGACTGATTTAAAACAGCGTCTTATTTAATGTGTTATCATGAAAATTATTTATATTAATTCAAATTTTGACAGATTTTAACATTTCATGATACATTTTTGAATTTTGAATGATAAATGAATAAATGAAATTTTAATGATAAATGATAAATATATATATATATATATATATATATATATATATATATATATATATTATATATTACACACATAGGTTCTTCAAATGATAAAAAATCTCCAAACAATAAAAAAAAACAAGAACCTTTAACATCCATGGAACCTTTTAATTTAAAAAAGGTCTTTTACTGTGGATAAAGGTTCTTCAAATGTTTAAAAAGTTCTTCACACTAAAAAAAAAAAAAAATTTATTTATTTATTTATTTATTTATTTATTTATTTATTTATTCCTATCCTCGAGTCTCTAGGACTTTATATTTATTTATATCATTTAGTTTCTGGGATTTATTATTCATCATTCGTTCATTCATTCATTCATTCATTTATTTATTGATATTTATCTTTTGTAGTTTTTCATGTACGTTTTAATGCATTAAAGCTGAAACAATGAACGATCAGTATTATAATTTATTATAAAAGTGGTTGCAATTATTCATGAGATCATACAGCGCATTACAAGGTCCATATGCATGTCAAAATGAATGTATTACAATGCATCAATAATGCATTAAATACAAGCCATTTGAAACTGAAATTTTCCATACAGTCAGAGTTAATTCCACAGTCAAAAAAAATTCTTCATCCAGATATATATATTTTTTGATATATATATATATTTTTTTTTTTTTAGTCTAGTGGGTGTAGGACACTATAGTTTATGTAAGTGAGGATTGCAAAATAAAGGAATCTGTGACATACAATACCCAAAGATTCTTCATACAGTTGAGGCCAGTAAAACTGATAGCGCTTTGGCACTAAAAATGATTCATTTTGACCTGAGCATCAGTGTTATCTGACGGGTCAAGGGCTTTTATTCACAAGTTTAAACTCTGAGTTCTCATCATGGGGGATGTCTTCTAAGAAACAGGCGAACAAACTGTGACTGTGTGAAGAAAATGAAGGTGTCAGAAAAGCTCTATTCTCAGCTGTACAGAGACTGAGGAGAGCGTATTTCATCCTTAAATGTACACATCCTTCCCAAATACACCTGCCTTAAACACAATCATGGTTTCTGACACAGAGTCATGGAGAGGTTTTTACACCCGACACCGTTTTACTAAAATGGAAATTGAGGCAGGATCATGAGCGCTTGTCTGTTTTATATGCATTTCCACAACAATGGTTTTGAGGGGCATGAAAATGCAAAGCTCAGGATTGAAAACAGGTTCAAAGTGCCTACGAAAATCCACAACTGGTAAGATAAATATCACTTTTGTGTGACATGTTTAAATTTAACAGGTTTTCTTTATGAAAACCGTTTTCAAAAAAAAAAAAACTCATATATATATACAACAATGGTGTTTTGGGGGCATGAAAATGCAATTAGTACGCAAAGATCAACTGTAAGTTTATTCATTGTTTAAAGACATTTTATTTTAAATTTAAATAACTTTATGAAAAAAAAAAAAAATCATCATATTTTTATGTTTAGTACGCAAAGAATGTGTGTTTTGATACTTATTTTATTTTTGTTTATATACTGTTTGTTTTGGTTTTCTGTGTGAATACACTTGTCTGCAGTGTTTCGTTTCAAAGTGACGTCACCAAATACTTTCCTTTTTGAAAATGATACCAATATCGTCTCTGTGTGAATACACTTGTCTGCAGTGTTTCGTTTCAAAGTGACGTCATCAACTACTGGCCTGGTATGAATTATAGGCACTTTTCGTTGATTTCGTGGATCCGTATGAACAGAGAAGTCAGAATAAGAGATCATGTAGATGCTATTTTTGTTAAAATGTATGTCTAACTGTAAGTTCTTTTGCTCAATACCAAATAAATAAATTGGTTTGTAATATTTAAGAAGAAAGAGACCACTGAGTGAAGGACATTGATTGAAACTATGATCGTAATTATAATAATAATGATATCACTTAGAACACGTTTATTTATTTATTTATGTATTTATTTATTAATACTAATTATTATTTACTGAACATTTACTTCTTTTATCACATTATCAGTGTCATAGTGATATAAGAAGGCGCTTCAGGCTGTACACAGCTGCTGAAATTAAGACATCTCTAATGTTTTAATGCTCACCAAGGCTGCATTTATTAATAAAACAATACAATTAAAACAGCAACAAATGTGAAATATTATCACAGTTTAAAATAACCATTTTCTGTGTGAATATGTGTTAAACTGTAATTTATTTCTGTGATGCGCAGCTGTATTTTCAGCATCATTACTCCAGTCTTCAGTGTCACATGATCTTCAGAAATCATTCAAGAAACATGTCTGATTTTTATATTAGTATTATCAATATTTTCTGTGGAAACTGTAAATATTTTACTAACATTATAAATTACTGTAACTTCTGATCAGTTGAATGTGTCTTTGCTGAATAAAACTATTATTATTTTTATTTTAAATAAATAATAGTTTAGTTGGTGGGGTTGTAGTGTGTGTGTTCTGCCTAGAAACGCTACTTAACGATGCTAAAATTACTGTAATATATGGCCTCTCATGACTTTAGTAACCATTCAGAAAAATAATTAGAAGAAAAATTCTAATACTTGCTAGATACTTGTAGAGAAGAAACGGTTTGTAATTCTGAATCATGTAGAGGACTTGCACTGCTTGTGAATTTCATATATCTGAAGTAAAGCAATACAAAGAAACAGAAGTGCACAGAGAAGGCCTCGTCTAAATGGATGTGTTTGTGTGAACCTCTGAACTCGTCTTCTCGGGCGTCCAGCCGTTCTCAGTGTCATCTGAAGCCGTTTCTTTCCGTTTCAGACCTCCTGTACACAAAGCCTTTTCTCTTAATCTATGTAAATTCAGCCGCTCACCTCTAACCCCTCTGCCAGATCCAAACCAGACGCGGGCTTCATCCAAATGACCAGCACTTGAAGCGGTGACCTCCATCAGGTGACTGGTCTGGTCCTAATTAAAGCGGAGGGCATAACCTGTGCAGGGTTAAAGCAGCTTCAGCCTGCAGCAGCGCTCACATTATTACAGCCAGCAGGGTCCCGCCACAAAACACAGACGCTTCTTCAGGCAGCAGCTGCTCAATCTGCTTCTAATGGTGCCCAAAATTACAACAACATGCAGCGTGAGCAAAAAAACATGTGCGCTTTTGAGATTCATGTGAGGTGAAAGCTGTAATTGTGGCCGGTTTGGCATCTATAAAGAGTTAAGTTGATAATAAGGTGAATAATCTTGTCAGGCAACGATTTGGATCAGAGTTGTCAGCCGAAACACTTAAAAGTGACTTAAACACTGGTGCACCGCTGAGACGAAAGCATTATGGGGAAAGTAGCTTTACTCAACCCATACACTGTGTGTCAAGCAATTCATTTATCTTCAGATGTTTGGAGGAATTCAGCTGTTATGAAAGGGATTCCCTGAACCATCCGTGTGTTTTCTGTGTCATGCACATTTTTTTTTTTTTTTTTTTTTTTTCATATGCAAACATAGAACTTACACAGTAACAAAAAATGCAAGATTCAAAAGTGAGAAGAATATAAATAAATAGCTCCCACCCAAAAATCTACAGTATCTAACTGAAATCACCAAAGCTACCCAATAGTAAAAAAAAAAAAAAAAAATTCATAAAACCTCTATGGCATGGTGTGGTCCTCAAGCAACAAACTACTTTTATACATGCAATGCCACATGGGACACGATGCCATCAATTGGTGAGATAAATATCACTTTTTGACATGTTTAAATTTAAATAACTTTATATATATATATATATATGTATAGTGTGTTTGATTGTTTAAAATATATATATATATATATGCATGTGCATTAGTACGCAAAGAAGTGTGTTTGATTGTTTAAAGACTTATTTTATTTTTTATTTATATACTAAAACTGTGTGTTTTGGTTTGTTGCAACATTGTGCAGTTAGACCACTTTTGTTCAGGCAATATCATGCTACACTGTGAAGATGTGCTCAGATGCATAATCAGGAATATGATGCTTTCATGTCCTCTTGGGAAGTTTTTACACACTCAGAAAATTCAAAGAATGTGCATTATTATTATTATTATTATTATTATTATTATTATTATTATTATTATTATTAATGTTGTTGCTAGGCCACAGAGAATGATGGGGAATCACTCAAAGCTCATAAAGAGGCTAAATGAGTGTTTTCTGGCAAAAATTATCGATCTGCTTCATTAACAGTATATATAATGTGTACACACTACGTTGTACTGTCAGCATTTAGAAACAAATTTATCATGATTGAAAACATTGGTCCCCATAATGTACGGAATACTAGTACACACACACACACACACACACACACACACACACACACACACACCACACACACACACACACACACACACACACACACACACACACACACACACACACACACACACACACACACACACACACACACACACACACACACACACACACACACACACACACACACACACACACACACACACACACACACAAACACACACACACACACACACACACACACACACACACACACACACACACACACACACATTTGTATGTCCACACACAGAAACATTTGTCTAAAATTAGGGTATACTTTGGACTTTTTTGTTACATTTTATAAGTTAAACTATAAATTAAATATCTTTATTAATAATAATAATAATAATAATGTAACAATTATGTTCCGTTTTGAACTTTAGTTTTGAAGTTTTGAAATTGAATAAAATGGTAAAACTTTACAAGAAGGTTTTATTTGTTAACATTCACTAATGCATTAATTAACATTAACATAAACATCTATTTTTACAGCATTTCTTAACCTTTGTTAATGTTAGTTAATAATAAAAAAAAAAAAAAAAACATATATGTTCATTTTAGTTCACAGTACATTAAATTATGTTATACAATTTTGATTTAAAAATGTATTAGTAAATGTTAAAGAGGACATTGGATTCCCATTTTCCACAAGCTGGTATGACTCTTTAGGGTTTTCATGAAATGTCTGCAACATACTTTAGTTAGAATTTCCTCAGTGGGCGTGTAAAACAATGCCCTTTTTACCTTGTCAAAAACAGCTCTGTTCACAGCGAGCCGCTTCGGTGCATGTCTCTTTAAATGATAATGAGCTCTGCTGACCCCGCCCAGGGGCGTGCTGGACTCCATATATGGCTCAGAGGTTTATTCAAAAAGCTAGCTATCTATGTAGAACCCAGCTGCAAACTGAAACAGCTCGCTGGATGCTTTCTTTTCAGCTTTCAGCCAGAAACTGAACTAAATGCAAGAAAAAGTGTAACATAAAATGTGCTTTTAACTTTTACTTTTTATGTTGCGTATGTTTTCTCTTTTAATGTGTAACCAATAGTTATTTAGGTTATGTCTAAACAGCAGGATGTGATTGTGGATGTAGCAGGCGTGTGATCGAGCTGAGCTGCAGTCAAGCTGATGTACGGTGAGCAGGTCTGTGTGTGGAGCTGGTCTGCTCCGTCTCTGTCCCACACACGTGTGCCGGGGATTGTGGGATAGCTCCCCCGGGCCGCCAGACCACACATGTGGAGAGCATGAACTCAGCGCTGACTCCACACAAAGACAGACAGAGAGAGAGAGAGAGAGACAGAGAGAGAGAGAGAGAGAGAGAGAGAGAGAGAGAGGGGAATGAAGGAAAGCCTGATGGTTCTGCTCCCTCAAAGGCAGCTTCGCAGGAAGTGCAGGAGCGGCTTCCTGTCTGGCCTCTGGATGCTCTTCAAATGTTGATTTGTACTGGTCGCTCAGTCTCTTTTTTTATTATTTAAACAGTTATTTATTTGTAAAAAAAAAAAAAGTAAAACAACGCCATTCAATCATTATTATCAAGTATTGTTGTCATGGTCACTATCACCACCATCATCTTTGACTCTTTAATTACATGTAGTTATGAAACCTTTGATGTTTTGTGTAAATGTTTATTTTGTTCCTGGTGGAATTCAAATTAAGGTTATAGTCACATATAATCGGCCCACTAAACAGATGTATTCAAGGTTGAGCATTATATTCTTTTTTTATAGTCACATATAATCGGCCCACTAGAGGGCTTCAACAGATGTATTCAAGGTTGAGCATTATATTCTCTCTCCAGGATGACAAATAATCAAATAATCTGTCAATAATTTATTTGCTTGCTTTCAATAAAGTGTGCATCTGACGGAGAGAGAGAGAGAGAGAGAGAGAGAGAGAGAGAGAGAGAGAGAGAGAGAGAGAGAGAGAGAGAGAGATTTTGATCTATTTTTAATGTCAGCTCTACCCATTAAAATAAAAAATAAAAATGTTTTAAACAGTGAAGCTCAATACAATATATATTTTGGAAATGAAAATAATTTTTAACCTTCGTATACCAAAACATAT
Organism: Cyprinus carpio; assembly: GCF_018340385.1. Classification (NCBI taxonomy): domain Eukaryota; kingdom Metazoa; phylum Chordata; class Actinopteri; order Cypriniformes; family Cyprinidae; genus Cyprinus; species Cyprinus carpio. Next base: position 805,010 of record NC_056573.1, read on the forward strand.
TTTAAAATAGCCTCTATTCAAGCTAGAAGCAAATGTGAATGGAATAGCCTTCTAAAGATCATCACTTGATTTAATCATATATATATATATATATATATATATATATAGATATATATATATATATATATATATATATATATATATATATATATATATATATATATATATATATATAGGTGTATAGGTATGAATAAAGTATGCATATATGTGTATAACAACTTAGTAATAATCCTGTGAATTATTATTTAACGAAAATGTTGATTTTTTATGTATTTATTTATTTATTTTTTTATATTGTGACTAGTACCTTATCCTGCAACTTACCAAAAAGTAATGGTATTACAGCAATCTTCTGTGTTTGCCTTTTTGCTTCTGTAAATACTCTTAAGGAAAGTAGTCACACAGTTTTCTGATTGCGTATGAGTGTTACAGGAGGCGGTTTATTAAGCTCAGTAATGTGCAGAGGAGAGCAGAGAGAGGAGCTGCTGAAACCTGAGTCTCTGCCTGCACTCCTGCCTCTCTCTCTGGGACTCTTGGCTTGGCCCGAACTTAATTGTGTCCCGATATAAACAACAGGGTTAGTGTGAGATCACAGCAGCAGCTGGGACTCAGCGGACTGAGACGGGATTTAACCGTCACACTTATAGCACCAAATATGAACGATATCAAACAACTCATAATGAGAGATGTGTGAGATCAGTGCGGTGCAGGGACTTTGACTTTGATGTAGCATATCATGAAAATGATATATAAAAATACTAGAAATGCAGCAGAAAAAAACTTAGTTAAAAAAATTAAAATAAAAAATGCTAAAAATTAAAAGACAGAAATTAAGCTTACCTGTTAACAACAATCTATATTTGTCATAAAAAAAAACACTAAAAGTATGCTAAATGGTAACATCCAAGTTAACCCGTTTTATTTAAGTGAAAAATAGGCAACTCTTTATTTTGGTGTACTTACTATAGTAATGACAGTAAATTATGTATAATTGCATGCAAAAACCCTAAACCAAATCCTAACCCAAGCCCTATAGTGAGTACATGCTGTTAATTGATATTACTCAGTACTTAAATGTATAATTACACTGTAATATGGACACTGTAAATGAATGCATACCAACAAAACTCATCTTTTAAACCAGATAGAAACACCTCTTTAAGGCATCAATTGCAGTGCAGTTTTTGATTTAAAAAAAAGGAAATTATGTTATTAATTATGCATTAACATACCCTCAAAAAGGATTTGTACCATTAAACCACACTTAAACATTGAAAATAAAAATGCCAAATCAAATGTTGTTTATTTTAATGCAACACTTTTTGCTAACACTTCAGTTTAGGGAGCAATTCTCACTATTAAGTTGCTTATTATCATGTGTATTACTAGCATATTGACTGTTTATTAGTACTTATAAAGAACATTAATGTCTTATTCTGGATAACCACACATCCCTTAATCCACCTCATACCTAAACTTAACACTATTCATAAGCAGCAAATTAGGAGTTTATTAAGGTAAAGGTCATAGTTAATAATTAGTTAATAGGTAGAAATGCTCCCCAAACTAAAGTGTGACCACTTTTTAAGTGAAACGTGTGACAAAATGAAGGTTTTAGGATTGAAATGACCAGACCATCGATTTGTTTAAAATCAAAGAATCGTGGCACTGTGTTTGTGAAGCATCTTATATGATTCTCTACACCTGTGTGAACATGAGAACTGACTTCATACAGCCACTCTATAAACCATCGTCCTTCTGTTGCTTTGATATACTATAATTAGATATTCTGTTATCTAATGTACAGTCATAACACTGACACCGTGGCTTCAGGACGACACGCTCGGATTGAGCTGAACGGATCATAAAGCCTCCTCTCCAGACGGGACGGGCTCCAGTGAAGGTGAAGGAGCTGGCAGACGCGTCTCTCACAGACACCCGCACCGATCCATTCGTTCCAGAGGATTTCATTTCATCCAGCCTGCCTCAGACGCTCACCGGTCACACACACACACACACCAACTAACTAAAGATAGACAGGCTACTAACTAACTAACACTGGGATGAAGCACTGGGAGTCTAAAAAAAGGACTAAAATGAGCTCATGTAGATTAGAAAACATATAGAAAAAAATGACTGCCTAATCAAATAATCAACTAGAGTCAAGAAAAAGTTCAACATAGATTCTCCAAACTCACTAGCATGCACTTTTGTTTGAGACAATGAGTTTGTTCAACAGCATCGAGTTTGATCTCATGCTAAAACATTCAGGGAATTATTACACTGTATTATATAATTTAAATACAAAACAAACTGTAGTAGTTTAAGCATTACAGATAGACTATTTAAAAACAAACAAACCTTTTGAAATTAGACATTTGACTAAAGAAATGATGAAGTGCATAACTGAAAAAAATAGAAAATATACTAACTATCTACATTTTGCTGTTGTTGTTTTTTAGAAGATTGGCAGTAGATCAATTATTTCAAAACAGTTTTTTGTTTCTACTTCTTCAAAAAGTAGTACTCACTGCTTAAACTTCTCAGCTCACTTTCAATATAAAAAATCAAAAACTGTCTCAAAAAACATATCTTGTGAATTTGACAGTTCATGTAGATAAAAAAGGGGAAAACATTACATGCATAAGCAAATTCTCAAAAGTGAACTATAGTCGTGAAGCTAGAGTTTCAGAGCCGTTTCTCCACACTCACTAACATTTGCTTTTGTTTGAGACACTTCGAGTTACAGTATCTTTGAACGTCATACTAAAACATTCCTTGAACATCATGCTTTAAATACAAAACATAGTTCAGAGTAATTATAAAATGGCAAGCCCTACAGATATTCAAAGTAAAAAAAAAAAAAAAACCAAATCACTGGGATAATAAAATCAATACAAAAAAAAGACCAAATAACTGGGATAATAAAATCAAGAGTATTGCTCCATGTGGCAGTTTATTAATAATGTTATTTGATGAATTTATTTCAGTCATGTATAAGTGATCATGAATTATTACATACTCATTTGTCAAATTATTCTTTGTCTTATTAATCCTCTTAGTCTTGTTTTTGATCAACACTAAAAGCCTGTTAACCCTTCTTTTGCCATTGGCCATAATAATATAAACATTGCATGTGATAAATGCCACATTGTTTTTGTTATGCGATTAACAATAACTGTCGTTTCATTTGTGTTCTGACTCATTTGAACCGTATTTACTGAGTCAGTTATGCTCATTCTCCTTTGTTGTGTCAGTGGTGTGTGTGTCACGCAGCTTTAAAAAGCTTTTATGAACCGACATATTCTAATACTTAGCCCCTCAGTGAAACTTTTCTCAGTCCAGTATTAGGCCGCTTGGATGTACTTTTCTACTAAAACACAACAACACAACACTTGTATATTATTGAAACACGTTGTATGCATAGAAGATGAATGGATTTGCAGCAATGTATGTGCAAACAGGCTCCTTATCGACTGTTCCAGTTACAACAGAAATTCATTTGTGAAATATACCTGAAATAAAACTGTTGTTCTAAGATTAAAAACAGAATAATAGTAAAAGATGTGAGATATTATATGGGAGGAGATGAGAGATACAGTAAGCCAGATTCAACTTCACCCAAATGAGTGCTGTTATGTTTTCACTTAAATCAACCGTTTAAAATGCTCTTCATGTGGTGACATCGATAAATCTCCTTGTTTTATTTGAGTCAAATGAATAAAGCTGAACTGAATCAACCTGAAGCGTGTTTAGATTAGTTAGAAGTTGATAATGAATGAACTTAAGTTTATCGTGAACTTATCACAATAAAAAGACAAGATCAAATCAATTTCATACATACTAATTCAGTGTATGGCAAAACAGCTTTAGGCATAAATCAGTGTTTTGGTGCAGAGCGTCTGTGGGAACTGATAAAGAAAAGTGCACGTCATCCGCTGACATACATCGACCCTGCCATCTCAATGTTCCCGGCTCGTTTCCAGCTGTCAGGGCAAAGATGGTTCCCAGGGAAGTGAATATTTCACGTGGCCCACAGCTTCAGTCGTTTTGCCCCTTCAGACTGATTTATTCAGTTGGGCGACTGCCAGAGTGTAAAATGCCCAATTTCAGCTATTTAAACTCCTGCAATCTCCATTCTGCTCATTCCCTGCTCCTCTCGGCCTGATTTCACTCCTAACGACCAAATTAGTCAGACGTCTACTCTCATCGTGTCACTTGTTATGTTTAGCTAGACATCACGGAGTCGAGCATGAAGATAGTTGTAGATTTCACTCGTGATTGAAGGGTTTTCAAAAGCTTTGATTGTCCGGTTTCGTGTTCTTCATGAATAAGCAGAGAATACAATGGTAGGAACAGGACGTCCTATCTGTTTGATGTCCGACAGCTCTCAAACATCTCTGAATATCTTCAATCAGCTCTTGCTGTTGAGTTTAGTTGGACAACAGGGTCTTCAATTTCTACTAGTCTTTTCATGTGGGTGAAGAAATTATGGGTGTAAAGACACAAGCTTTGTAGGGCGTCAACGAAGTGTGTAGGAAAGTAGAAATCAAACACATTCTAGTCCATTTATATGCACCATTATCTTCATATTTACTGCCATCAATCAGTCGATCAGATCACTTACTACTCACACATGAACCTCGAGTTCAGAGCCCAGTCATGGACTTCCAGAATCCACTTCCAGTGAAAATCCATCCTGCGTCCGTCCAGAAGCTCTTTCACCCGCTGCTCATATTTCTGCTCGACTGAGTACAGGAATGTAATAATATCCTGACAAAGGACACTTACTGGAAATTAGTGCTGGGTAAATCATTTTCCTCAACGGCAAGAACTGTCTTATATTTAATGCTGTGCAGAAGAAAGAAAAAAAATAGGATTTTAATGTATTGAAAAATATATAAAAAATGCCATTCATTAAAATAATGGTAGGAATATGTCACTTTTATATTATGGTTAAAAATTTTCAGTAACTTTTTTTTTATGTGTGTGTGTGTGTGTGTGTGTGTGTGTGTGTGTGTGTGTGTGTGTGTGTGTGTGTGTGCAGCTTAAAGTGACAGTGCCAAGGCTATATAAAATCATGTTATTTCATTATTATTTTACGTAAAAAAAAAAAAAAAAATTAAATAGTGAAGCATTTTTGTTTTCCATTATTATTAATCCTTTGAAAAATCTATACATATTCTCACCAAGCATTTATTTGATTAAATAAATAAATAAATAAATAAACTATAATATTGTGAAGTATTATTACAATTTAAAGTAGCTGTTTTCTATGTGAATATCTGTTAAAATGTAATTTATTTCTGTGATGTGCAGCTGAATTTTCAGCTCAAGTCTTCAGTATCACATGATCTTCAGAAATCATTCTAATATGATGATTTGCTGCTCAAGAAACATTTCTGATTATTATCAATGTTGAACACAGTTGTGCTGCACAATATTTTTGTGGAACCCGTGATTTTATTATTATATTATCAAGGATTCTTTGATGAATATAAAGTTCAAAAGAACAGCATTTATTTGAAATATAACCAAATAAAAAATTATGAAGAAAAGTATTACTGTCTTTCTTAATATAAGTTAATAAATATAAAATAAATATACTAAATATTGAAAAATATTAAAATTATTATATAAAAATATATTTTTATTTTTATTGTTAAAATATTTGTTTATTTATGTATTTACAGTATCTTTGCAGTTCCATTTAGTACCACTGTAAGGCTGTTAATTCTATTAATTTGCAGAAGGGCCGAATGCAATGTTAGGACGTCCTACCTGCCTGTCAAACTATTTATTTGCATACCTACGCACAGCCAATAATGAGAGTTTGGGGGCGTAGCTTCTATAGCAGCTGAGCCAGAGGGTTTTTAGCCGATGTGGAAAAATGAATTCAGATTCGGTTACAGAAGTGCAAGCCGAAATACACAGAGACAGACAACAGGGTAAACACTGCCTGTGTATTTACAAAATATAGAAAAATAAAAAAAAATTTTCACAGATTCTTATCAACAACAAATAAAAAAAAAAAAAAAAAAAAAATAATAATAATATGTTGGAACTTTTATTGAAAGTAGTCTGCTTTTACCTGTTGAGACATGCCTTCACTTTGTAGAGCCGTCAGAGCTGTGTTTGTGATGTCTGAGTGTAGTCTGAAAACATGCTTTATTTTTGTAGTTCCACTCTTTGAGGTATTTAAAGAAAAAAGCACAAACGGAAAGAGAAAAGGTGATCTATATTATTATTCCTTAAAGCCACAAAACAAACTTGTTACTGAATAATGCAAGTCCGTTAGTGAAGGGTACATGCGATGGTCACTTCAAAGAGTAGTTTTATCGTTGCTGGTCATGTGACCTGGGTGACATCTCCTTACGGTCAGTATAAAAAGAATATTGCAAGTTTTGTTTTGTTGTGATAAATGACACTTTTTTTTTTTCGTCATGCATTTCAAATTAAGAAAGTAGCTAAATATTCGCAGGGTGTTAAACAGGTGCAGGTAATGTGTGTCGTGTGAGCGTGCTGTGGGTTTCTTAGCTGTTCGGCTGCCTGAAGCGCAGATCAAAACATTTTAGTTGAGTTATCAAAACAGAGGTGCTCTTATCAGGAATGTCAATGAAGATATATGGGCCTCCAGTTTGAGGAGTTTCTCTCCCATCACACCCTGGGCTCCTCTGTTTCCTCAGATTTACAGCCCGTCGTGTGTGAGCTGCATCAGATCTGTGAACTCCCAGTCAGACGTTCAGGCTTTGAAGCAGTCAGTTAGGTGCAGTGAATCCATAAATCCAACACATTTACGTTGGAGGGCTGAAGTCTCATTCATTGGACGGCTAATTGCTGAACTTTGTCTTGATGGAATTCATCACATCTACACATTTACAAAGATGTGTGACTCTTCTGCAATGTTAAAGCTGCGGGAAATCTGTAAAAATTACTATGATGGCTTTTAATATTGAATGCTTCTGTTAATATATTACTTTATATTTTATGAACCTCCTATAATGTATTAACATTTGCATGTCTGTAAAAGGATTGCATGTTTTAGAACATGCTGATATTGTGCATCTCATAAAATAAACAATATGGTTAAACATTACACTTTCAAAATGATTTTCGAAGTTCAAAGATTACTGGAGTATGTTTTACAAGAAGTTACTATTTCAGTTTTTCTACTTAAAAATGTCACATTTTATTCAGTTACTTGCCATTTCTTTGTAACTGTTTGTGAAATTTACTAACAATTTTCTGAGTCAAATTTTCGACGCCACATTCTTTTCAGTGTAGAGTCACTTTTCACCCTCCAGCCAATTCATGGTTAAAATCAAGTTCCATCTTACTTTTTCTTGTTGAAAATCCTGTTTTTCTTAGTAATATGTCACATTAAGAAAATTAAATGGGATTAATTTTGACTTTGCATTTTATGTTTTTATTATTGTTATTAATATTATTATTATTTATTTTAAAAAAAAATTGTATGTGTCGTGGCACTTATAAAGTGATATTTCCTCTTTGTGTGGTGTTAAAAGCACGTTCAATTCTCTCCAAAAGAGATTTTTGTGAATTTTGCAATATTTTATTAGATTGAATGTTGAATATATCGCTGTAGCACAAAAAATAAATGTCAGGGGAGTGGTGCTAAAAGGTTAATGCACTATCATTTAAAATTAACATACACTAACTCCACTAGACCCATAGTGTAAACAAAAGCAAATGTGAGATACATGTGTAATTGCTGAATTGACCATGCCATTTTAGCTTGATACTACAAGTTTTGAGCTCTTATATTTTGAATTGTAAAGCTGTATCGGGTGCGCTACCGAGCACGTTTACTATGTCAAAAAAGCCAAACATATGGAGCTGGTTATGCGATGCAAATATCAAATTATTTTACTTTTTTTTATTTACTTACTTTCCAAATCATTTGATATGGTTAAAGTGTTTTGAGCTCATAACAGAGTATTGTGTTAGGAACCGTACAAAAATGAGTCTTATAAATCAATAATCTGCCCGTGCAATCATTAAAAAATAATAATAATAATAAATAAATAAATAAATAAAAAATTGGTGTATTACTTACTTTAGTGTTAATTTCATTTGGAAACTGCAGTGAATTATATGTATAGGTATAGTTTATTTTGTTGTTGTTGGTTGCAAATATGTAGGGAAAGTCACATTTTTCCAACCCAATCTTACAAGAAAACGTAACGATTTAACGAGGTGGTGATATCATATGAATTTGTACAATGTGATTTCTATGCAAAAAAAAAAAGACAAGAAAAAATTAGCATGAAGGTCCACCCCTAACCCAACATATCCATCAGTGGGATGTGAGCAAATTATACAAAATGTTCAAATTTCTAAAAAATTTCCTCCAATTCAACTAAATGTGAAATAGTTATGATTTGCCGTCAGATTATGTTTGATCCTCCATTGACCTTATGTTGCTTGTTTCAGTTAAAGGGATAGTTCAGACAAAAATGAAAATCCCGTCGTCTTTTACTCACTGTATGAGTTTCTTTCTTCTGTTGAACACAAAATAAGTTATTTTGAAGAATGTTTGGTGACTAAACTGTTGCTGGAAGCCATTGACTTAATTTTTTTTTTCAATACTATATTTTGTTCTTTTCTGAATCGGTGGCTATTTTAAAAGGATTTGCTTTAATTTAATTATCCAAACATGATTTGTTGCTCAATAAGATGTGTGTTGAGTAGCTATACCCTCTCAAACTCCTCTAAGTGCATTGAAGTTCACCTTCTGAAGCCTGTTTTCACATCTCGTAGTTGTCATAAATGCAGCCAGTGTGCTGGAAATAAAATGGCATCAGCGGTTTAATTAGTGTGGAGGGAAGCAAACACAGGTGTGGATGCCTGACTGCATCCTGTGGCACCTCCAGAAAAAAGACCCGGTCTGTTCTTCCCACCAAACCCGCAGGGAAGCGCAGGCCACGGTCAGACACTGAAGTCCAAGAGCTGCCCGAGAGCTGGCTGATGTTAGAAAGAAGCCCTGTTTTGTAGGGTGAAAAATAAGTTCCCACATCAAGCGATCTCAACTAAGAGATCAGAAGCCGCTGCTTCGTTGCATTTATGCACCATTTGGGGAGGTGGGATAACAGAAAGCAGTTATTTCCCAACTTCCTGCAGTTTTGCGAGTAGAAATGAGCACCTAAGGTCATGCAGATATTTTTGAATAAGCTTAATGATGTTTCCTGTTCCAATACACATTAATAATCTGGTCCCGTCCCTGAAACCGCACACTTCCACCCAGCTGAATATCCAGCGTACTGTACACTCCTTGTTCATAACACAATTGCAAAGGGACTGCTAAAGGGTACGGGGTCAAAGCATTAAAACTACATTAGGAATCCAAGTGTGACCCAGGAGAGCTTTATATAGCAGCTCAGGATCTGGAAGGTTAAGAAACAGCAGTATGTCCTTCTCGTGGACAATAACCGCACTGTTTTTGGGCTCTGGAGCTCTGCTGTGGGTAGGGTCCAGATCAGGTGGCCGTAACTCTGCAGCGCTTCCATGTTCCTTCCATCTGTTTTTTCCATCTCAGCACGTTCTTCATACCCTTGTACATTCAGCCATCAAGTTAACATTTTTAGGCCACAGACAGTGGCTTCTGCAAGACTGAGATGGGATCGACTGCCTTGTGCATGAGCGCAATAATTATTATTATTATTATTATTATTATTATTATTATTATTATTATTATTATTATTATTATTATTATTTGTAAATTCAGATTTGTTGTTGGAACCATAGTGCAGTGATTAGTTCATGCAGTGTGTGTGTGTGTGTGTGTGTGTGTGTGTGTGTGTGTGTGTGTTCCCCATTTCTTCCCAATAATTTCCTGTTCCATTTTTGCTGTCTAGGCCCTAAATAAACAAACAAAAGCAATAATAAATAAATAAATAAATAAAAATTAGATACATGCATGCATGTGTACATAAATGTTTATTAGACTATTAGATTAATTAAGTTAATTTTTAATAATTAAGCAATTTTAAGAATTTACAAAACATCTAGGAATTATCTAGCATAAGAAAAAAAAAATGTTGCAGATTGTTTAGATGCTTGTTAATATAATGCATCCTTTGAGGATATATAGAAATACACTGTATTTTTTTTTTTTTTTTTTTTTTTCAAAAAAGTAAATAAAACAAAGATTACCGGAATGCATTTTACAAAAAAATACTATTGCAGTCTTTCTACTTCAAGAATTATTATATTAAATCCAATGTGTTGCTTGCTTTTTCTTTTTTTACCATCAATTTCTGAGTGAAAATTGTCTATTTTTTATTTTATTTCATTATTTTTTTTTATACGGTAAAAGAAAAGAAAATATAAATGACAGCATTTTCAATACTTTTTACAGTTCACACATGTAAAACACACACACATACACACAAAAAAATGTCTAATCAAAATAGAGATTTTAGGTAAAAAAAAAAAAAAAATCATTCCTTATACTGCAAATGGAAAGTCAAGCATGATGTGATGGTCAGTGTTCTGTACAGTGTGTTATTGTCCTACTGTACATATCAGAAAATCTAGTAGGTTCTTTTACTATGAAATAATGAAGACTGCAGAGAGTGTATATTAGTATGCTTTTCCAAAAATAGCCACTGATAAAGAAAACAATTCTGCCCGATTAAAACACGTTCACTTCAGTACAGCATAAGAGCAAGAAAGAATGTCGCTCTGCTAGAGGAATTTGCACAGAAAAAGAAAAAGAAAGCCATATTATTGCAGATTACAGTTTCTCAGGTTTAGTAATATCGCTCGAAGCCCAGGAATCTCTGCAGTTGTGTGTGGCCCGCACAGGAAATTAAGAAACCTCTGAAGCTTTGTGCATATTTATATGCGTATTATGTGGGAACATCAGATTTCAACAAAAGCGGAACAGGGTTCAACACGTGTCTGAGTCTTCATGTGAGGCCCGTGTGCGGACAGACATTTCGAGGGTCCGTCAGCCTTCAGACGAGCCACAGTGAAAGAAAAATCCCCCGTGACACTTAATAACTCTTTCATTTATTTACCTTTGTCTCATGATTACTTGTTTAGTAAGCGGATCCTCTGTAATGCATGTGGATTGTCCTGACGCCAGCAGTAACCATCCGTATCACTGGATTCATATGTCAGAATCTGGATTTAATAAAAGGTAAATGTGCCATGAATTGTTAAGAATCATATTTGTCTTGACAGCACAATGTTACAGTGGAGACATTGCTGACCGAGACCATATTTTGAACATGACCACTGACATAATAGGGTGTTTTTAACTTTAAAATATTTAGATATATAGATAAGAAATAAATAGTATGATATAAAATGAATCAGATGGTGCATAATAATTATTTATAGTGCATATGTCTTTCGAAGTGAATTATTTTGACACCCCAGTAATATCTGCGCTCTTTACTCACCGTGACTGTCCCGTCCCACCAGAGCCACATTTACACAGATGGTCCTTATACTGGAGGATTAGAGAGCATATTTCCCCAACATGAGAGAATAAAACACCCCGCTCTTTCTAAATTGTATTATTTCTTAATCGAGGTGCTGTATATTTGTGCAGGAGAGAACAGACTGTGTGCTGCTGCGAGTGTAAATACGCTGGAGTATTGTGATCTCCGGCAGATTAGAGGGATCGTTTATAAAGAAACATCTGAGGTGGGTCCATCGTCTCGTCCCGGTGCAGGGTAGAAAGCTTGTTCAGGAGCTGTTTGCAGAGAAAACACGCTGAAAACGACAACTGCATGCAGTCTTTTCACACTGAACTAGGACAAGTCCTGCAAGTCAAGCCAAATGGGACTCATTTTAGACAACAATCAAAAGCTGAATATTTTTATCAATAAAAGTAGCTGGGTAGTGTCTTTAATACAATTATTTATGTTGTATTATTAGAGAAAAAAATAAACTTTTCACTCAAATTATATATATGAAAAACATTCATTTAATAAATGGAGAATTATATATCATTTGATTTGATTTTCCATATATAAAATTAATGATTTCTAATATCATAATTTATTGTGTATTATGCAAAAGTTTAGATTAGGTAAATGTTTATAATATGTTTTAATGAAATTGTTTAAAAGTGTTTAGAAATTAAATAAATTCATAAATGTTTAGATTAAAATGTTTAGATTGAAATTAAGAAACATGCGCACATCAAAGTGTTGAAGTGTTTACATTTTAGTGTAAACAACAATACAAACCTTAAGTAAATAGCTTCTTATGAAAGATTCATGCCTAGGAAATAATACTGATTGTTTTAAGTAAAAATAACTTAATAGACAAATGTGTAAATAGATACATACATTAAAACGGTATTTATTCATATACTATTTTAATACAATTAATCAGTTAACTAGTTAACATTATTATTAGTAGTAGTACTTGTAGTAGTTGTAGTAGTAGTATTTATATTATTTTGCATCTCACTTAATAAAACTTTTTTCTTTTTCTTTTTTTTTAATACTAACTATAGCTTTTCCTCAATAAACTCCTAATTTGCTGCTTATTATTAGTTAGTAAGATAGCTGATAAAGTTTAAGTGCTGTGTGATTAAGGGCTCTAGATGCAGAATAAGTCACTATAATAAGTGCTAGTAATATGCATGATAATAAACAATAGTCAATAGTGAGAACTAATCCCCAAAATAAAGAGTTATTAAAGGCATTTTGCGGTGAGTTTGCAAATGCATTTTCTTAAAAATCCTTTTCCAGACTTTCCTTCCTTATAAATGAGCAAGCACTGATTATTATTCGTCACAAGCACCTTTATTCTGGGAGTAATGTCTGATTTACGGAGAAGCAGTGGTCAGTCTCTCCTCTGGCTCATAGGTGAGCGCTCTATTCCACAAGTCAGTGGAGATCATGGGAAAGCATGTAAACCTATTAATCACTGTTAATGGTCCGGAACCGTGCGCTGGAGCTGCCCTCTGCCTCACACACACACACACACACACACACACACACACACACACACACACATAAATACGCACAGATGTGGTAGCAAACATATGCAGAATGTGCTGTGTGCTCAAATATTGCATTCATTTCTTTCTTTTGTTTTTGTTTGTTTGTTTGAAGTGAGCAATGAGAATAACCTTTTCTCTATTGACCTGCTGTCCTTGTTGTCCATGAGACATAAGTCAATGAGCACAATTAATTTTAGAACATTTAAATTAAATCAGCAAAATAAAACAACACAGTGCTCATTTCTCATTTCTTGCTCATCACTACTGTTAGGACAGGAGTCCTCAAGAAACTGAGGAAAACATCATCACAAAAAGCAAGGTATATATATTTTATAGCGTGCATTAACATTGAGAGGGGAAAATAAGTCTTTATGACATGATCATCAACATCCATTAATATTCAACAATAAATATCACAGGGTTGTTTTCTGAAGGTTGTTTTATTTAAGATCAGTACAAGTAACTCTTTAAGGTCTTGTGGGAAAAGTGTGGAGTGTTTTGGTCAAAATGTGTGTGTGTGTGTGTGTGTGTGTGTGTGTGTGTGTGTGTGTGTGTGTGTGTGTGCGTGTGTGTGTGTGTGTGTGCGTGTGTGCGTGTGTGTGTGTGTGTGTGTGTGTTTTCTCAGTGGGTGTCTTAAAGGCCACACAGTGGCCCCACATCTTGGTTAACTGTCTATCCTGAACGATAATAATGTGGTGCCGAAAAAAGAGGCGGCTAAATTGTTGCATTGGTGAAGTTCTCACAGTCGCCCTGTCTAGCAGAGGGTGAGGAGGTGAACCGTACTCACTTAAAGAGATCCTCCTACATGCTGCTGGCAGGTCACTGACAGAACCGAGAGAGAGAGAGAGAGAGAGAGCTATTGAGATGACAAATAAAGCATGAACAAAGCTCATTTTTGAGGTCCGGTAGCAGGCTGTGTCTCAGAAATCGCAATGATTCAGCAGCAGCACACATCATATGCACATATATATGAATGTTATCTCTTACTGAAGTGGACAGTTTAAGGGTTAATTCACTCAAAAATCAAAATCCTTTACTCACCCTTGTTTCACTGAACCCTACTCTGGATCCAGCCAAAGCACAAAAAAAAGGCCTTGCAACTAGTGCACTTGATGCAATTCCTCTAATATAGTTCCTCTTTGTGCTAGGATCAGACCGATATAATCTGCCCAAACTATCAAATATGGTACTATGGTCCAGGTCCCCATTTACTTTCAGGGTATAGAGCTGCCTGGTTATTGTACTTGATGATAAAACTTAATTTTGGGGTGAACTATCCTTTTAATATAGCAATTCTATGTAATTTTAGTAAAATAAGATAGACTAAAATTATGATACATTTATAACATTATATATTATATATTATTTATATATATATATATATATATATATATATATATATATATATATATGATATACATATATATATATATACACACACACACACACATAAACGTTTTTTTTATATAAATATATGTTGTATGTCAAAATCTGATGTGACAACAGTCGGGTAAACGAAGAAAATCTGCACACTGTTCAACTATTCCCTTTATTTTCAAAGTAAAACTGTAAGCATTTTGATCAGAGATCTTTGTCAGGCGCAGCAGTCAGGTAAAGCACACTCAAGTCAGATGCCTCTGTTTTATTGTGTTTTTGCTTTAATGGTGAATTGTTTTCGAACAGGTTTCCAGAACAACAAGCATCTGTCCCTGTTCAGACTCATGCCACTAGCTGAGTCAGCTGCTCAAACAAACAGATCAATGTTTTGAAATTGTCACAGTGTTGATGTGCAATCACATTTACTTTTGTACAGTAAAATTTCACAGACAAAATGCAGTAAAGTCGATAGGAATCAACGCAATCTGGAGTTTTGCACAAGGGACATGTGATGTGTAAATGTCCCTACACGGATTACACATTGGATTCAAGTTTGTTGAAATTTTAAGACGCAGATTCACTGGGGTTTACAGATATGAAGCTGCTGGCTTTGGAAGTGACCACTGTGTAAGCAGCACTTCATGCACCATCACACTTGCACAACATTAAGCTGAGATCAGGCAAATGATTTTAACATTAAAAAAAAATGTAAAATTACCCACATCATTAATAGAAGAATGTTATTAAAAGTCACCATATATATATATATATATATATATATATATATATATATATATATATATACTATATATATATATATATATATATAAGCTATTCAACTGGACAAAGAGTTAGCATGTTATCAGGTTGCCATGTTTTTTATAAATCATCTTTGGGATTGGCTTATAAAGTGATGCAGTTTTTAAAGTAGAAGTTATTAAAGTAGGCAGGTGCAGGTTGTGGTATTTTCTTATGTGGCTTATTTCATATATAAAATGTTTTAAGTTTATCATTCATCATGGACTTGTTCTTATTTTCTCATTTTTTCCTAGCAAGAACTGGCAATGCTAATGAGTGAAGACGTGCCTCGTTCTGTGAATGTTTAATTTTTTTTTATTTATTTTTTTTTGCACTGCACATACAGAAGAGAAACACAACTCTCAAGTGAATTGACAACCTAATTTAGCTGCAGCACGTACGTGGCAAAATATCCTTTATAGCAACAGAATAAATGCATCTGTCATATTAGACGCCCATCATCGTGCAGTAGCTCCTCTACTGTTTCCGTCAGTGAGCCGCGGCAGACAGCTGTTATTGTATCATATGCCCCATCAGGTCGTGTCATATTCACTCAGTGACTACTGTGAACATGGCTACCACCACAGCTGTAACTCTCGCATTTTTGGCAGGCCTTTATTTGTGACCCCGGCTATTCTTCAGCCTTGCCCTTTGGCAGGTGAGAAGGGAATCCTCGGCGACTCGGTAGGCAGCATAAAAAGGTCACAAGGGAGTGACTACATGAGACAAAGAGAGCGGCTA
Organism: Cyprinus carpio; assembly: GCF_018340385.1. Lineage (NCBI taxonomy): Eukaryota > Metazoa > Chordata > Actinopteri > Cypriniformes > Cyprinidae > Cyprinus > Cyprinus carpio. Next base: position 820,914 of record NC_056573.1, read on the forward strand.
TATGAGACCCGAGCACAGCACATGGGCCTGTTGAAGAGCTGAGGAATGAGATTATAGGGCAGTAAATCAGACGGGATAATCTCCACCCTGACACTTCAAGGATGGTGTACTCTGCAGGAGTGGCGTCATGCCAGTGATGCGATTTACTACCTGTGTCGTTCTCAAACAAATGTGTAATAAAGATACACAGCCCGCCTGTCCAGAGGAGGCACGGCACTTCCCGGGTGTGTTTGTGACCGCAAGCGCATGTGTATATCTGTTGAATCATCTGAATAGAAAGATATCATACAGAAAATCTGTTGGCTGATCCAACGTGATCTCTTTTTACATAAAGTGTGGTTCTACCACACATGCATGTATTTATGTTTGCGTAGACACAGAAACTGACATATTGACTGGATCTAAAACGTCAATCATTTATATATGAACAACTTTAAAGATGCACAAATGTGTATGCATCCTTATTTATGAATATTGAAATCGCAGCATTAATATTACGATTCTATTGTATTCGGTTGTCATATCAATGACATCGTTTTCAATTACATTTATAAAAACGCATTTACTTAATATGAAATGATAACACTGTGTGACTTCTGCTGTCAACTCTTTTGGAAGGATTACATAATGTTAACAAGACCACGCTTTAAAACATTTCTGCAGTTGTTTAACCATTGCTTATCATGTAATAATCATTTTGTTTGCCATCAGACGCAAAAGGTGTTTTCTCACTACAGACACATGCTGTGACTGACATTAGAACCATAAAATACACTAAAACCCAACATAAAATCACATAAGTAGTCAGTCGTACTTTTGTGCTGTGATATAAATTTTCAAAATCCATACAATTATAATGAATCGATCCAAATTCACATTCATCATGTAGTTTTAAATATATTTTGTAATGACATTGTAATATAATTGTAATAACATTGTTGCTACTGGAATTCTTATGTTTCACAATTATTTTTTTTTAAGAACTATAACTTTTCATTTCTGTTGACACGGTAACACTTTATTTTGATAGTCCACTTTAGACATTCTACTAACTATGAGTAACTATGCAACAACGTGTCAACTATCTCTCATCAGAGTATTATTAGACTGTCTGCTTAATATCTGCTAACACTTTATTTTCAACTTTATTTTAACACTTTATTCTCAACACACATTCTACTGACTATAAGTGACTAGTTTTCCTAACCCTTACCTAACAGTCTATTAATACTCCAATGAGAGTCGCAAAGTTGTAGTTGCAAAGTTACTTATAATTAGTAGATTGTCTAAAGTGGATTATCAAAATAAAGTGTAAGCACAGAGACCCCCGATGAAATAAAATGCGATAACTGCCAACATTTATATAGTTTGGCAGTTAGTTCTTACCAAAACCTATTCAATTGGTTATGTTTTAATTTGAGAATTAAGATCTTTATTTGCTTTGCCTTGCTCAATTGAAATTTCATTCCAGCCACAATAACACGCTCTCCGGCATTTTGTTATTGCTCCTTGTGTCCCCATGGGATGGAGCTAACCTAATAGAAATCAGAATGAAAGCGTTAACCTCGATGCCATGCCCTGGTCAACCCGTCCCCTTCTTTTCATCTTCACAGGGAGGGAGGGACGAGGAAGAGGAGGACAGGGATCCCGTCTTGTGTTTCTAATATCTTTATGAAGAAATCTCTCCGGGCCAGGAACGTCTTGGGTGTTCTGAGAAATCGCTTCACGAGAGACCTGCCTCAGGAATATCTGACAGTTTCCCGGCAGAGAGGCAAAAAGAGAGGCTTTCTTTCTCTCTCTGGATGTGTCTGTTGCGCTCTCCTCCCTGTGGGCGGAGGTAATGAGCTGAAGTGGGCTTGCTGTCTGGTAATGTAATATACACAGCGCCCATGTCAGGTCTGGATCCAATAATGTGTCATTTAGCTTGTCTGGAACAGATTGGCCTGCCGTGATGGGGTTGAACTCTTGCCCGGCTGAGAAGTTCTCTACACCCCAAATCCCCACCGGCACCCCGCCCCGTCACCCTCGCCCTAACCCCGACCCTCCAGCCTGACAGAGGTGAACGCCGCCCGTTTAGCCACAAGCGTAAGGTTCCCACCACACGTTGTTTTGGTGAGCCCCCGCCGAGGTCTGGTTTGCATTTGCGGAGCATTCAAAGACACCCGCGACCAACAGGTGCACGCGTGTTTATGGTGAACGTGGGAACTTTTGCATAGTTGCAAAAAAAAAAAAACAAACACCAGTCTGTCAAACACACACAACTCACTTAAACAAAACAGATTAGATAAATAAATTTTTTTTACTCACTATTTGATTGCAACTAAACTATGTCTATTAACTCTCATTAATTTGCAACTACATTTCAACACATAGCTTCTAGCTTAGGGTTACTTCTAGTCAGAACTGTGTGTTTCAGGGACCATCGAAATGAAGTGTTAGCACATATTAAGCATATTGACTTATAAAGTCGGCAGCACTTTATAATAATGATAAAGTAATAAAATAGTTTAAAATAATTGGCAAACTATTAGTTTGTAGTTAATTTGTAGTTTATAAATTGTAGCCTCTTCTTTACATAAAAGGTTATGCACACATAGTGAGTTCTTCATTCCCTGTCATTGTAATTTACAAATTATTACTGTTTAATTAGTTTATGTGTAAAGAGTTATATTGTGTTTGTATATGTTTATAAGTTATTTAACAAGGTGATCTCTTGAGTCTATGTTTGCATTAAACATTGTACAGTTACCTTTGCATATACATTAATAAATAAAATATTATGTATTCACATAATTATTGTCACTGTACATTATTATGCCCATTACATCATATATAATCTTTTTTTTTTTTTTTTTTTTTTTTTAAGTGGTTAGTAAATTTTTAATAAAGTAAACTCTTCACAATTTTTAACATTTTATGTTACAGCCTTATTCCAGAATTGATTAAATTCTAGATAGATAGATCTAGCATGCAATTAATGTCCAATAAAAGCAAGTTATTGCCTTTAATTTAGTATAAAGTAGGAACTATTTACTTCTAATAAATCCACTTCCATTTTACTTTTAATCAATTTAAAACACTCATTTACTTCTGGTTGAAATACTGTACATGAGTTAGGTATGGTTAAGAAATAAACAAAGGACAATAAAACATAATCTAACTCTTTAGAAACTACAGTAGACACTAGAGTCTGTACAGACAACACTCTATAAACTATGAATCACATATAAAAGAGTCTAAGAGTCTGGAAATGATCTAAAAATCCTTTGTATACTTACAAAGTGTTACCAGACTAATAATCTAATAATAATCTAATGACTGTTGGGTAACATGTAGTTGCGAAGTTACTTACAGTTAGCAGAATTTCTAAAATGGTCCATCAAAATAAAGTGTTACTGGTATTTGGACTAATTGTAAAATGACGCTCATGAAACCAGGTTTAAGACGAAGCACTGTATTCTCTCTATTCGAGTCATATGTGTTCATTCTGAGTTGAAGAGCTGTTCGAAGTTACAAGCATGTCAATCCTAATTTCCGTGCTGCAGTTGTAACACATGCATTGTATTAGAGAGCGGAGTGATACTCTCGTCATGTGTAACTGCTACATGCTGAGTTTCAGTTTCTACATGCACAACATTTGTTATGTTGTCATATAATCCACGCCGCCTCACAATAAAAAAGAAACTGTGAGCACTTGCCGAGTGTTGTAGGCACTGCCGTACTGATTTTGCAATGGTTGATCCAAAATTTCAAAGGGATAGTTTACCTAAAAATTTAAATTCTGTCATCATTTACTTACTGTACCCTCAAGTTGTTCCAAACCAGTATTTTGATATTCTGAAACAGGTTGGTTTTGACGGTAGCCATTGACTTCCATAGTAATTTAGTCTACTATTAACTGTTTGGTTACCAACATTCTACAAAATATCTTCTTTTGTGCTCAACTGTGTCATGAGTAAATGATAACAGATTTTTTTTTTTCTTCTTTGTAGATTAACTTTTCCTTTTTAACCATAGTTAACTCAACAAATCAACTAAGAGGGTTTTTTGGCTGAGGCTAAAGTGAATAACCTTTGTTTTTAAGAGTGCTAAAGTGGTTTGAAGACACAGAATTAAACTATTTCGATTATACTATTTCAAATTACCCAAATGTTGGCTACCTCATCCTTATATCCAAGTGCATATAAATCCCATAAGTCAGCTAGTAGTGCTCAGAATATCATGTCCAGCTGCAGGTGCTGTTGGCATGCTGGACTCTACGCCGCCAGACAATGGTGTTTTTGTGCACATGTGCGGCTCAAGCAGACCAGAGCGCAAACTGGGAAGAGTGGCTATTTTTTTGTTCTCTAATCACAGGCAATTTGCTCAGCGCGGTGGAGGCCCACCGCCGAACATCGAGAGTGAACCCGAAATGAGTAGGATTTATGATGTGCCTGCCAGCTTTCCTTCCCTGGTACAAATCTCCCCACACACACACACACACACACACTCAGAGCGGCCCTAACATGGCTGACCCACAGCTGGCTCTTATTATGGCTCCATACAGTAGCCATTCTTTTTCACGTCGCTCTCTTTCCCTTCCCTCCGCTCGCTGGCGCTTATTAGAAATGTAACACACTGGTCGGGGAGTTTGTTACAGATTTATGTGGCACAGGTGCTCCCTTTAAAACAGTGCAGGGCAAGCGTTAGCCTGCAGAGCTATAAACATGGCCTCTACCACACTCCAGTCATAAAAGTTCAGGCTCTGGTCGCAAAAAAAAGCTCCATTTGTTTGGAAATTAAGGGTCAGTGTGTTGACATTCCTAGACGTGATTGTGACAAACTGCTCTTAATGATATTACACCCACTTCCAATCTTTTTTTTTTTTTAGATACAAATGACCAGCACAAAACAATAAAATAATGTTTCAAATGTCTGCCCTACTTGCTCCCAGAATATAAACGGTACGCCGGGTCTATTTTTACTCTATATTTATTGCAGCTCTTAGGGATTAGCCAATACAGGAAATGGGGCACATTAGAGATTTGAATAAATAAAAAGCAATATTTATAGCGCGCTTGACGTCGATAAGGGTGATATCATGCAGCAGGGTGTTATTAAAATGACATCAGGTCTTGGCATAGTCTAGTACAGTTCCAAGGGAGTATTCTGACTAGTCGAGACCATGATAAAGAAAATGCAGGCGATCGCTCAGGATTAGGCAGAGAAGGTCTCTGATAGCGCATGAGAGGAGGGGAGGTGCGTCGTTGGAATAGTGCCACTAGTGGTGCGGAGTGGTTACGTCAGGCGTGACTCATCCTCAGCACAGTTCACACGTGGATGAACGTCATGCCTTCTTGAAGATAAAACTGTCAGCTGTTGCAACAACAACAACAACAAAATTACTCCAAAGAATAAGAATTAAAAAAAAAAAGGATTATTGTGCTTTTAGTCTTTTTTAATGTTGAGATGAGTTTTTGTATGATAATCATTTTCATCATGCACCGTGTAAAAACACTGACTCTAACATTTATTAATTACAAAATATTATTAATTACATTTATAAATCATAATGAAGATTAAATTAATATGAGTGCTCTCTCAATACTTTTGAGATTAAAATTGTAATTCATACAGGATGTGTATTCATTTAATTTATATATATATATATTTATATATATATATATATATATATATATATATATATATATATAATATATATATAATTTTTTTCTATTTTTCACAGATAAGCTTTTTATCATAAATGTAAAAAAAAATATTTTTTTTGCAATTCTTTATATATATATATATATAAATATATATATATATATATATATTTTATTTGTCCAGAATCAAAATTCAAGTACAATGACAAAATCGCAATGCATTATTTAACATATATAATTATTTAATTAAAATATATATAATAAAAAATATATAGGCTATTGCACAGTCTATATAAAAAAGATATAAATGTATTAAAGCACCACATTGAATGACATAACTAAAGCCTCACTCAATTTTATTTAAAATAACAAACAAATTGAACAAAATAAACTAAAGAATCACAAACCAAACTAAAAATTCAAGCCAAATTACAATTAAAGCTAAAAAAAGAATAATATTTCCATGTGTCAAATATTATAATAATTATATTTCACACCACACACACAAAACTTAAAATCAACTTATAAATTCAATATTTACAATCACAGCTAAACTGTTACCAGTACACACAAAATTTAAAATCATTGAGTTCATTAAGCCTCGTCTAGCTGTCCCAGTGCTCCAAAAACATTGAGTTCATTAAAGCCCCTAATTTAGCGATCCCATTTGCTCCATTTGTATGTTTTAATAATTTAGAGGTTTAATTTCCTTTTCTCCGTTTTTCTGAGAGGAGTACCTTTTCTCTCCGCTCGTTTCTCATAATCTGTTATGTCTTAAGTGAACATTTGGGGAAAACATCTGATGTGTAGCATATTCACACAATCATAATCTGTTATGTCTTAAGTGAACATTTGGGGAAAACATCTGATGTGTAGCATTATATCAGATCCGTGCATTACAGTAAGTCTTAATATAGGCCATCTGTCTCATTAATGTTAATCTAACAATAAAAGAAAAGAGGGAATCACTCACTGCTTTTGATTGAATTTATTTGTAATGAACACACTAAAGGGATTTTTACATTTGATTTTTTACTTTTTCTTACTTGAATTAAATTTTTAAATGGAAAAAAAAGGTAATGCATTATTTGTTTCTTATATTTATTCTACTGTTTTTTTTTTTTTGTTTGTTTTTGTTTTTTTTTGCATCTGTTCTTAAATTAACAAAGATAAAATAAATAAAAAAAATAGCTATATTGTGATTATTAATATAGAAATTATTATTAAGAAAAGAAGTGGAGGAGAAGAAGCAACGTTGCAGCTGATTTTTCTTTGGAACCTTCAGAAAACTTTTTTTTCTCAGAATTGACTTTTCTGACTCTAGCGACTTCAGACATGTGTAGCTCAGTCATTATTCCTGATTCCAACAAATGACACATTATTCTGAAGGTATGTTAATGGATAATGTGAACATAAAAATAACTAATGTTTGAAAATGTGCTCATTGTGACTCATTTCGACAGCACAGGTCACATTTATCCTGTTCTCTCATTATAATACAGATTTGTGTTATGCTACATTTTAATGACCGTTTTGTTTTCTGAAGCCTCATTGTCATGTTCTCCTGTCTTGTGAAGAATGATAGGGTGAGGTGAAGGTTAGGGCTGGGGTTAGAGGTTAAAATTTGATTAACATCAAACAATTTGAGCTAATCACCAAACACCATCAAAGAACCACAAGCAACCTTAAAAATGTGCTTATTTTTTTTTTGATTCCCCAAAACCCCAACTTTATTTAGGTCTCTACAAATAAGTACATAAGCAAGCTTAGCAATGTGCTTATTTTTTTTTTGATTCTGCAAAACCCTTGTGAGATTCATATTTGCTGCTGCTGTCATTCAGTCCTGCTCTGATCTCTAACCAAGGTTTATGTAACGTTAGATTGCTTTGCATTTTGCCCTGCTCTTATGTCTTCAAGTATTTGGATGAAGGTGTTTGATTAATTGACTGAAACCTGCTAACAACTCTGCAGTTTAATATTAATTATAGTGAGGCAATGTTTTGCAAACGTAAGTATAGTTAATGATAGTCAATGGATTTGGGCAAGTCTTCAAAGCTGTGGGCATCTGCTTGTCATTACACTATAGTTCATGCTGGGTGTCACTGAATTTCTTTCATAATTCATTGAAACTTAGTATCCTGCTAATAATAAAAACAAAAAAAAAAAAAACTTTATTTATTTATTTATTCATTTATTTTTTGTATAATCAAATTGACTGTTATTTCAATATATATATATATATATATAAGGGGGTATAGATAGATAGATAGATAAAGAATAAATGATTTTTTAATTTTAATTTTAAAAAAAGTAAAGTAATATTCATTGAAACTTAGTATCCTGCTAATAATTAATATTTCACCGTAAAAAAAAAAAAAAAAAAAAAAAAAAAAAAAAAAACTTTATTTATTTATTTATTCATTTATTTTTTGTATAATCAAATTGACTGTCATTTCAACTTAAATTATATTAAACTAACTTTTTAGGAATTTAATTTAATTTTTAAAAAGTATATATATATATATATATATATATATATATATATATAAATACCAGGTATAGGATAGATAGATAGATAGATAGATAGATAGATAGATAAAGAATAAATTATTTTTAATTTTAATTTTAAAAAGTAAAGTAATACTGTGTAATAAAAGTGTACTAGTAACATAATTGAATCATTTCTTAATATAGCTGCAATAGTTCTGATGCATCAGATGCATAAATCTGTAACTCCTCCAGCTCATAAAATATTAAATACAAATCTGTTTTGTCATTTAAAGTGAATCCCACAACAGTAACAGTTGTACAGTCCAGTTTCATAAAGCCTCATCATGTGAGAACGGTGTCTTTCCACAGAGACGGTCTCTTGTAAATGTTGAGTTGGGCATCAGATTCCAGGGTCTCCTCCTCGAGGGCTGTTTTTGTGCGGGTCAAACGCCGTCCCTCCCTCGTCCCGCGGGTCAGCCTGTGTCCTCTCTTTGTCTCGCTCTGTCTCTCATGCAGGTTGACGCCCAGCACGAACGCACGCTGAGTGATTGATGTTCGGCCTGGCCTCTGCTCGTCTTCATGCACTTCTCCAGTCCGAGGGCCGGCGTAGCGTTTCATGAGTTCAGCTGCATGGCGCCCTCAGTGAACACTATATTCCTCTTCCTCTCATTTTACTGACATCTACCTAATTCCCTTTTTCCAGCAAGTTAATGGAGGTCATGGCAACATACTACACTTTTAGTGAACTAAACACTAAAGGCCAGTAGTCCATGCCGGATTAGATGAATGTCACGGGATCTGTCTAGATGTCTTTCTGGTAGCATAACCCTAGGAGCCATCTGGCAGCGTCCAATCACTCACTTACTCAAAAAAAAAAAAAAAAAAAAAAAAAAAGATAACAAAACTCCAACCAGCCAGAACACCATTACAACTGCCTAGCAACCGTTTAGAATTCCATAGCAACCACTTACATTGTCCTGTCGATGACACTAGCTACACCCTAGCAACCACTCCAAACCCCTTAGTGACCACCTAGCAACACCTTAGCAGTGGTCTTACTACCACCCAGCAGTAAGTTATATAAATGTTAGTGCAGTTATATTCATGGAACATTCTCAAAACTTTATTAAAAATCGCGATACTTTCTGATAAAAAACATACAAAAATCAACCTAATATCAAAATCCCAACATTATCATCCTTATTATACTTAATAAAACATAATAAACAAGAAACTATTTTTGTAACCTTAAGATAACATTTTAATCACGACAAGAAAACTGGACATTTTAACATTCTTCTGTATATATATATATATATAACATTCCAAATCATATTTTGAGTGAAAATAAAGTTGGTATAATAATATTATACTCTTTGTGCAACCTTTAAATAATGTTATAATCATGACAAGAAAACTGGACACTGTGACATTCTTAGAATATTAAAAATAAACTGTTAAATAACGTTATATTTTGGGTGAAAATATAGTTAGTAGAATGTTGTAAAAAGAAACATTTTTTGTAACCTTTAAATAATCTTATAATATCATTAAGGAAACTGGACATTTCAACATTTTATAAACATTTCAAAACAATGTTCCCACAATTGTTTTTATTATTATTTTTAACTTTGATTTGTTACCTGTGAAGATCTTAAAGTAGTCCGTACATAAGACCTAAACAACCTTTAACCCTTTTCAGGTTTTTTTCTTACAGTTCATAAAAAATGCAAGTAACACAACTAAATGTGAAATTTCTTGTAAAATGGCCTCAAATAATCTTAATTACAACTTCAAATTTTTTTTAAAGTGTATGATAAGCATTATTGCAAAAAATATGCTTTAAAATTACAAATTATATATACACACACACACACACACACACACACACACACACACACACACACACACACACACACACCAAACTATGGCAAATAATAGTTACATTATGTGTAAATAAATATGTATTTTTTAAAACATGATATCTAGAATTTTTACGCAGCAGGTGGAGGCATAGAACTCTTCAGCCATTACTGGCCATTGTTGTTGATAAGAATGTTATTTTGCATTTTTCACCAAACCAGACAAAATGCATAATGAACATTCATATATCCTATATGCTTAAATGTAATTGTTTCTCGCGCTGGTCAGCCTCCTGCTGTGGTGCGTGTACAGTAGCTCAGCTGTCTCACCTGACTGCGGCCTTGATCTCGATGAGGAATGTTTCATTGTGGTGCCAGTGCTGAGGAATGCTGGGACAGCATGATAATCCTCACACCTGTCGGGCTCGTCTGAGACCCTGAGGGGGGCAGATCCACAGCGGACAGCCTTCTGATTCCTCAACTCCATATCTCAGTTTACATGGCATGTATGACAACACTGGGTGACTATGATTAGCATTTTTAATGCATCATCCATTAATGCAACCATAAACTTTTAAATGCATCATCATGCAAAAAATATTAGATTTGTTTTCCTAAATCATTTACCCTTAAGTAGTAGTAAGTGTGTGTGTCTGTTAATGAAATAATATGAATACAGTTTCATAGCCTGTCACCGGTCTTTGGCAGGTGTGTTTTGGACAATCTTTGAAATCACTTTAAAGATATACTGTAGTAAAGTTATCTGCAGGCATTCAGGTGCTCTTTAAATATTATTTTACCAGTGTTCCTGGAGAATATGTGTGGATTAGAAATGTCCAGAATGTGTAATTGTGTAATAACATTAATGTCTGCATTAAAAAAATCTCAAGAGCATAAGAAGAACCTAAAGCATACTGACAGCTGTCATATATTCACAAACTCAAACAAAATCAAAAAAAAAATACATCAAAATGAAACATTAATTAAGCACAACTAACAAGTGCACCTAATAAAGATTTGCTTAATAAAAACGAGTTGGTAGAAAAAGTGTCCGTATTTGGTCCCTAAAAAATCATTGTGAACAGATATCTGAGCCGCACTCATCTGCACGGTGAGTGAACGTGAATGTGAACTTTCTACAGCAATTCAAGGTTGTTTAAACTAAACCAACTGTTCCTCCGACATCACAGATCCCCCCGCAGCACAGGCCAGAGCCGCGAGGCCTGTCAGAGGAACGCCGCTTTGCATGTAGCCTTGATTATTATCTGCTCCAAAAATTACTTACAGCTGCCCTCTTCATGGCTGACGGTCAAATTGTTTATATATCGAATCTGTTGGAATGTGCACAATTACCGTTTTTATTTTCTCACACCGCCCTCCCACAAAACCTCCCCACAGTACAGTTTACATGAACCTTCTTTTTTAAAATCTTTGTTTAAAAGGTTTTTACAGGCCTCGGGGGTTTGCCGCTGGAGATGAGGAATTCGCTTCGGCGCTCGTGTTCTGGTAGCACGCATCTTTAACTGGGAGAAAGGGGAGACCGTAGCGCCTCGCCCCCTCCAAAGACAAGCAAGTGATTATAGATATAATGTTTGTCTGAGATTTCATTTGTGTAGCGATACCATCGTGGCTAATAGAGCTTTAACAAGGCTTCACACCGGCACATAAAGAGAGGCTTCTACCACCCACCATTAAGGTCTGCTGAAGGTTAAACCAAGCCAGATTTGTGAGTGGCCCTCTCTCACGGCTCAAACTCTCTGGGGTCGCTATCAGGGCAAACCGTGGAGAGCGGAGCCAGAAAACTCGTTCTGCCCCTGAGCTCGGTTTCGGCTAAATGTGTTATCAAGCCAGTCATGCATGATTTGATTTGTTGCATGGGAGCCAAAGAAATGGCTTGAATGACTGAAACTTTACTGCTCCCATGTATGGTTCAGAAAAGTCATGAAAAAGTGCTGAAGTTGACCTCCACCGAGTGGTGACATGCTCGCTGCAAATGCACTCGATGCTCTCGAATGTACTGTGTGTGTGTGTGTGTGTGTGTGTGTGTGTGTGTGTGTGTGTTTGTTTTGTGTGACATATCAGGACACAACTTTGTATAATGACATGGGTATGACACAGGTATTACAAGGAGAGGGTGACTTATGAGGACATAACCCATGTCCCCATTTTTCAAAACACTTATAAACCATACAGTATTAGTTTTTTTGAGAAAGTAAAAATGCACAAAGTTTCCTGTAAGGGGTAGGGTTAGGTGTAGGGTTGGTGTAGGGCAATAGAATATACAGTTCGTACAGTATAAAAACCATTACGCCTATGTGATACCCAAACTATACATGCATTTGTAAGTGTGTGTGTGTGTGTGTGTGTGTGTGGTGTTGTGCCGTCCTGCTGTCAGCGGTCAAAAACAATCGTGTGACTGAATTTGTATGTGCTCTTGGCATTTAACCCATGATTATTACAAATGAGATACTCACCTAATAGCACCTAATAGCTTCCAAATGGACTCCCAGATATGAGATGATTCTGAAACATCAGCCCTTTTTAATTTACCAATGATGATGTTCTACTGGTCTTTATTTTCTGGTAGACAATGTAAAAAGTACTTGCTTTTTTTGTTTACCAATTGCATTTGAATATTTAATATATTAAGATTAAACTGAACATTTTAACTAATACAAACCTTGGTAAGCACAATGTATATAAAGCAACAATAACAGTAGGCACTCTGTAGGATGTCTCTTCTATGTATGGAAGCCAGTTTCTGACACAGTCTTGCAATTCTGAGAAATAAAGTCAGGATTGTGATATATAAAGTCAGAATTGTAAGCATAGTTTTTCTTCAGAATTGCAGGACGTAAACTTGGAATTGCAAGAAAAAGTCAGAATTCTAAAATACAAATTCACAAGTGAGAAAAAAAAAGTCAGAGTTGCAATTTGAAAAAAATAAAATCAAATAAAATAAATAAAACTACCTTAAGGTTTGTTAATATTCAATATGTAAACATGCGTTTTGAATGCATGCTGGGAATCTTGAATGCATTTATTTTATTTTTTCTTTTGTTTTTGAGTTTATTTCCAATGCATCTTCTAAAATTTGACTTAAGTCTATCCCTTCGTCTCAATGTTCATACTATCCATCCTAAATAGTATGTGAGATTAGAATAAGTGCGTCCCAAAGAATAGTATGTTGAAAAGAGTATGCCAAAAGTCCCCGGATGGTCTACTATTTCAGGTCGATTTTTGAAGTGTGGATCTGTGCACACTCTAATGGCTAAAATTGCCCAAAATCCATTGCGCTTTGGCGAAGGATTCGATCCAGAACTACAAACACGAATAAAACGCGTTAGAAAAGTACAAAGATGGCAGATCGATGGTTAGGTAGAGAGGTTTACAAAAAGGGGTTTAAGTTATTAATAATCAACATTTAACCTTGTAAAAAACATTTATTTATTGTATCTGTGTTATATTTCATCTGCAACAGCAATGTGAACTTTAATAAACATCCATTTGGTCATTAACTTTTAAATGCATCATTATGCAGAAAATGAGCAGAGTTCTCCACATGAAAGCCCCGCGACTGGCAGATCAACAAGCTACTTATTTTCTCTCCAGTACGGCAGGAAGTTAAATGAAATTAAATGTGGAGGATGTTAACAGTGACGAGATGATTGACAGACCAGTTTACAGTGACAGGGTGCGTTTAACAGGTGCGACAGAGCAGTCCTTTAAGACGCAATTGTGTGACGTGATAGTATGTCCCAAAGCTTGGCTAATCTTCTACTACACACTCAAAAGTGTGTACTTTTTCTTCACCAAAAGAGTACGTACTTTAAGGGCGTAGAATAAGTAGACACACTGAGACGCAGGGTTTGACTTGTGAATACCATAGACGCATGACGTACAGACCATAGTTTTAAAGCAATCCTGGCAAAACGTCAAAATAATGAAGAAAAAAAAAACTGAAAAGAATAATACTGTTTATTTAGTTCTATGCCTTTATCCTTGCAAATACAAGAAATTCAAATACAAAGAAAGACAAGATGCAAACTTTTACCAATAGGAAAATCAGATGATATAGTATTCACCAATCACATAATATATCAGAGAAATGATCACAGAGATCACATGCCAGTAACCTCTGGTTTTATGTGATCTTATAAACAACATCTTGTGTGAAGCAAAATAAAAGACAAGATAAAAAGACAGGTACAGGTGTATATTTGAAAACCCTGTATTGTGTGTTGATACCTGTGGTCATATTGTGGATGCCATAATGTTGTGTAACTAGCTTTTTTTCTTCTTCTTCTTGCAGAATTACATCATTTTCAACATAATTATACATTGTGGAATGAATCAGTGCAACAAGATGGATGATGAGAGACCACTGTTTATCTTTAAATTGAAAGGTCGCTTAAAATGACACAGCTGCAGTCATAAAATTGTCTGTGCACTCTATTACGCAATAAAACTGCCTATAATAAGCAAAGAAGCCATTTTGGGTGGTAAAATATAGGAATTGCAGTGTGACTCTCTGTGACCTTTTTTGGGAGTGGAGAGGAGAAACTGGCAGGAGGTGACATCAAAGAGGAATGAGTACTGCTGCGATCCAAATAACCATTGAATGCCCCATAAAGAGCACCCCGGCCTTCACTCTTGACAGAGAGCAACAAGGGAGATTCCAAAGTCAACAATGTTTTCTCCCCCCAAAGACCGCTCCTATGTTTTACTCTTTTGGCCGTGCCCTCAAAGGCGGTGGGGTGGTCTTGTTAAAAAGACCTCCAAAGGACCCCCCTTTCCCCAATTTGTTTTCTTGTGGACAGAAATAACATCAAGTTCCCTTGAAAATTCCCCTCACCCACCCACACAGTTACGTGATGATTAATGAATCTTTCGAGAAAGAAGCTGCGGGGATGTCTGGTCGCTAAACTCCCGAGGAGTAGAGAGTCAATTTTCTTGAAAGAAATTCAGAGAGTGGATTCAGGCCCAAGGGCTAGAACCTGAACCTGAACGCAACGTCAACGTCCTGTTGAAGTCTTTCCTATAGAGACGGTCCAAGCACTGCAGGATGCTCCATTTGATAGAAACTGTGCTTGATTTAAGCTGATATCTCCTTTATTTGTTCTCGTGAAAAAGAATGATGCTCCTATGCTGAATAACAGTTATGAGCTAATGTTCCTCCCAGTATATATCCCATCAGGATTGTTATCCACCCTCTGGAGTCTAAGGGTATTTTTGGGGGATGAAGTTTGTAGCCCTGGAGAAGTTTTGTCAGCCCTGACTTTGTGCTTTTTTTCAGTTTATAAATATCTAAATGGCTAACTAAAGTCTAATCTCACTGTAATCAGCACAAACTAGGCTATAATAATATGTGAGCAGCATGTATGTACATGATTGTGTTTTGGAGAAAAAAAATGTTATGCGGTGGTTAGTGAAAAACTAAAAATGTTAAATCACTTGAATAAGGCAATAAAACACATATAGAAAATTGGTTCCCAGGAATTTGGAGAACTGGAGCTTGTAGCCTAGAATTTTTTTTTTTTCTAAATGATGTGAAAAATCATCTTGTTTTACTCACTTACAGAAAAAACAATATATTGATTTAAATTTTCTAAGACACTTTTTGTTGTTTAAAAGTCATATGCGAGTAGGCGTCAACTATCATGAATTCACACCTGAGAAGACAAAGGCCTGCATAATGAGCTGCATAATGAGCCATTCAGTCAGCTGTGTCACTGAGAGGGGTGAGTTACAAGAAAGAATGTGAGGACAAAATAAATGTATATCATTTTATGTTTGTAGTTTATTAGAATATATTTAATTATCCCACAACATAATTAATATTCACTTGTGAGTGCAGTTAAACAGTTTATTAGGAACAATCAAAGCTGACTTTTCAAACTGAATTTTTTGCATCATTACTCCAGTCACACAATCCTTCAGAAATCCTTTTAACAATCTTATTTTCTACTAAAAAAACATTTATTGTTATTATCATTATTATTATTATTATTATTATTATTATTATTATTAATGTTGAAAAGAGCTGAGAATATTTTTTTTTTTGTTTTTTTTAGGGGGGATAAATTGAAAGAACAGCAATGATTGTTACATTTGTTACAGTTACATTTATTTTTACATTTATATTATGTACATCAAAGCTTTTGAATGGTATAGTAGTGTATATTGTTATTGAAACTTCATAATATTTCACTTGATTATACATTTAGTCAGGAATTATAGGTTTGGAAAAAGTATTTGGAAAAAGTCTAACTAGTAAAATATTTACACGTTATGTGAAAACTGGTACAAGTATATAAATAAATAAAAAGAGACTTACTCATGTTTATGATCTCTGCTGAATAAAGTGCTTCATTCTTTTTTTCTGAGGAAATCCAAATCTCAAATCCTCAACCCCATCACATCTTTTTGGGTGAATTATGTCTTATTCTCTCATCGCGAAGCAAACAGTAAAATAAAAAAAACTTGAAGAACAGTCTCGCTGTTGTCTTCTGTTGTGTGGGCGTATTCAAAAGCCGCGCGGTTCAGTGAAACATGTTGAATCTCAAAAGCGCGCTCGGCGCGGGGGGCGTGGTCGCATTAGAAGATAATGAAGGAAGACGTGAAAAACGGACATCGGGGTTGTTTTCATATGGATTACTTTTATCACAGAATATTTTGTTTTCAGCAGCACTCGTTTAGTTTAAAAGTAGGACATGTCAGGCTTTCTATAGATATCTCTCTCATGTCTCTTCGTTGATATTCACTGAGTTACAGTTCATTTTAATGACGCATTTGTAACTGAAGATCAGCGCAGACACAAAGGCTGCAGACAGCACCCTTGTTTGTTATCTTTATTTTATAAGTGCACAAAATTTTTGTTGTTATTATGTCTGTATACAAAAAAAGTAGACCCTTTACAGATTCGATTGATGTATTGCTCTTTTCTGTACGATCAAAACTGAAAGTGAATTTAAGTTCTTTTCGGGGTTATCAGGAGGTAAAAGGGTGACCAGCAAAGTACACATTTGTGTAAATAACTCCTGTGCTTTCATTTTTACAGATATTATCCAAAAGGTGGAAACTAGTAAAAGGGTGACCAGCAAAGTACACATTTGTGTAAATAACTCCTGTGCTTTCATTTTTACAGGTAATGACAGAGATAATTCAGTGTGCATGGCTTGAAACTCTTATTTTCTGCTTCATTTTAAACTTTGTGGCAGGTCCTGGTCACTATGAAATGGAGATGAAGCTATAAAAGTAAGGACCATTTGAACACCAGCTTGGTAAGTGGAAGACAACTGCATCTTGATATAAATGTGATCCAAGTTAGTGACTTCCTTGGAGAATCGGTCTTCTTTGTAAGGAATTGATAAGGAGAACAGGAACAAAATGAGCAGTGGATCCAATTGGCAATGTGTTCTCTAGGTCAGGTCTATTAGTGGAAACAATATAGAAGTAAGCTGTAGTTGAATGGACGAGGATATTGAGAGTCATCGAACAGTCGCAAAAACAATCCACCAACTACTCGTCGTCCTCCCTTCCTCTTTCACATATAAAATAAAACCACGAATAACATCACAACATCCTTCTTTCATAAAATATATCACCACCTCGACTCTCTTGAAGGTGATAGAAGATCTCCAGAATCTTACCTTTACAAACAACTTCAAGTGTGGTCTTCATTTTGTGGAACCTCCCCTCTGTCAGATCTGAGTGAGAATGATTTGATCTTCACCCTACAAATTAATGATTCAGATTCCATCTAGAGTCGTGGGCATAGCCTAGCGATTAGCATCTATCATCTCTATTATGCCTCGCCCAATTCCATCTCTTTACTGTCATGAAAAAAACAGGATCAGAGGTGTTCCAAGAAGATGCATTTTTGTATCTAAAGAGGCTGTTTATTTTGGTTAAAGTTGCATGACAGTGGTTTCATCATTGCCTGCCGGCCACATCCGCCTGAGCTGTGTGCAAACCTCATGCCCCCTCTTGTGTCCAGCTGCAGCAAAGGGAACCAGTGTCCATTTAGCTACAGGGTGAAAGGTTCAGGCGGGTTGAGACTCGGCCTGTCTGGGAGAGAAAGTGATGTACGCAAGGATGGAAAGCTGCATATCTGCAGCCTGACAACTGGACTGCTTTTCTGGATGGGGAGGCAGACGGAGTGGAGCACAGTCCCACTGAGATGAGTCTGACTTTGGCCCACAGAGGAAAGATCCATTTAGGCTGCACTATAGGCTACAGCAGCCCTGCTTCACCCGGCCAAACACACACACACACACATACCGGGTTTTTCATTGGCCCACTCACCCTCTACACAGCCAGCCAAGTCTCTCAGACAGTACAAACACACACACACACCGTACACTCACCATAACCCTCTTTAACCCGTCTACCGAGTCCCAGACAAGTACACAAAATGTGAAAAGAACCATGAATTCTTCAAAATTGCATTCTGATGAACCCTCGAATACTTCTATGACAAATAGAGAGAACAGTGTAATTTATACACGCCATGAAAGCAAAATGGGGTAAATATGGTTGCACTTGAGCCAGAGAGGAATGATTTATTGGGGAGAATAGCCTAGTTGGGTTTGTTACTTCTAATGGCAAGAGACACTAAATTTGTGTAGCGTCTCATGCACACATGCAGTGTACATTTTAACACACATTATTGGGAGTACTCAATACTCTGACTTAATGTGCTGGCCAGACATGCAGAAAAAGGGCTTACTGAAGCAAAACCTCCCTCACACAGACAGGGACATGTAAAACACCCGCTAGACTGTGGCTCCACTTTCACGCATACTGGAGGAGAGAAAAATAGCACTCCGTTTTTATAATTCCACTATTTCCCTGGAACATGCAGCGAAATCGAAACGACCATAATAAATTCATTCTTAATGGTCTTTGTGGGAGTTTTGGAACTGTGTAGAGGAACACTCGCACTTTTAGTACAAAAAAAAAACAAAATGGGAAGAAAAGAGATTGTGATCGTCCAGTAAAGAGACAACATTTATCTTGAAGTCTTTGAAGGCATATTTGATTGAAGAGTAGAGTTGGGAATCGAGGAAAAAAAATGCATATTTTATAAAATACTGGAACTGTATGATTTTTGTGACGTTGATTCCGTTAACAGTTAGGTAATGACTACATTCTTCTGCCAATAGTTGGAACACTAAAATTATCTAATACTCTTTCATATACTGCTATTTAATGGTAATAGTAGTGCTCTCTGTTTGTCTCTTCTCAGGTGATGCTGCACAAATGAGAATTTGCATTTGGACTGTGTACCATGAACTAAAAGAATAAATTGTAAACACATCTGTGATACCGTTGCAAACCATAGGAATCATACAGAATAGCGTGACCTGTGTAGTCTGGTTGGCAAAATAAATACTTTCATGAACCAGACCTTTTTAATGAATCGAGCAAAAGACCCATGAGTCATTTGTTTATGTGACTTTGACTTGAGTCCGTATAATTACTAACAGGATTTTCATATGACAAAGTGTAGTTGCTTACAATTCCCATTCTTCCTCTTCCTCACAGAGGTAGCACTGTGCATTTGGGTTTGGTTGAGGTCTCACATTACATTTTTTTTTTTTTTTAACTGCTGTTCTCTCTTTTTTCCTTCTGTACCCTACTTGATACTTAGAAACAAGAGTGTAAACACCAGCATGCACCTGGTTCATCCAGGCTTGCGTCGACTATGAAAGGCCCCATTAAGATAATAAGGGTGTCTATGCACCTCAGAATGTGTTTTTGTAGCGCAGATCCCCAGGAGCACCCAGTTGGACCGAACTCTAGCATTTAGTGGGAGAGTCCTAGTGCGCCGTGAACCTTGGAAAACGTCCCCACTGTAGTTTAGCTCATTCACTTCTCAACATTGTAAGGTGTCAGTTTGCAAATGAAGAGTCGAGAATTAAAGAGAACTAAGAGAAAAATGTGTGGATTCAGTGGTCCGTTGCTGACTCAAGTTCCCTGCTTTCTGTCAACTCCACTGGAGGACAGGAGCTTAGGTGAGGTAATCAAGGTCTTCAGGATTGATAGAATCATCTTGGGACAAGTTAAACTCTTCAGGTCTTTAGCCCTCCAGAACCAAGAGTGGACACCACTGTCCTAGATCATGCTAGTCTCACGTAGCCAGACCTTCAGACTGATGGCAAAAGGTTAGGACTCCAACGCAGCTTTTATTGGCCAAGGAGCACCCAAGAGGACGTCTCAGAGACATAATTAAGCAACCAATCACTGTTTGTTTTGTTCCCTGTCATGTTTAAGGGCATGGAAATGTAAATCGGTCTGGGCGAAAAGTCTGAGGCTGGGACTAAAATCATGCAGGCATTCCTGGAAAGTATAACATATCGTCTGTTGAGCGTTTTTAACTCGTTTTTTTCTGTAATTGTGCATACATACATCCAAACTACATGAACAAAGCACAGTTTGAGTCGGGGCACCATTTCTTTCATCGCTGCAAAATGCCAGAGTCGTAAGAAGGTATCCATCAACAATCTGAATATTATTTTTCCATTCCAAGGAAGTCAGGCAAAATGGAATGGAACAGAAGAGAGAGAGAGGAGAGAAGAGAAGAGGAGGGAGTCCAACGGGGTGTAATTCAAACAGGCGGCAGACAGGAAATGAGCGGACGGCTAGTTCCTGGGACGATGCTGCATTTAAATGGTACCAGGAAGAAAAAAAGCGCAGTGGTGTCGCTAAGGTAACAGTCAGGTCATTGAAAGCCTTGCTTCCTTCTTTTTAAAAAACATGATATTTTTTTCACACTGCCTCCACTATCTTGGTTCCCACATCCCCTCACAAAGCTCATTTCAATAGCTCGGACACAGAATAAAGTATGCATGCTACCGTCTGCGAGTGGCCTCCCACTGGTGCGGCTGTTCCGTTCCAGACGCCAGTTCCGACCGATTCATTCTAGAGTTGTTTTTCTGCATGTACATATTGCTTCGTCCAATGGGAGGAAGTCGGGGAATCATATGAATGCGAGATCAAATGGTGTTATACAGGAACTTAGACGTGATCTGATTAGTTATTGTTAATAGAATCTCCTGACTTGCTTTTTGACTGAAAGCAGAAACTTAGATGTCCGCTAGATTGCCATCAGTCTAATCAATATCTTTTTGTAAATGCAGCAGACATCTTGGGTCAAATCTTGGGTGAGCATGCTATATTTTCACAGTTTAGTCTGCCACATCCAGTGACAAAGTTCACAACATAAAAACACACTAAAAATAATAATACCCTTGCACATAAAAATAATAACATATCACAAGAATTCTTAGTATGAATCACAACGACTCTTTCTGAGCCGCGAGTTGTTTACGTGTTCTCGCCAAAATGTGAAGAACACACACTGAAAGCATCAAAAGATTGTTTGTGAGTGTAAATAACCAGCTCAGTAAGCTTGTTAAACAGCTGAAATCCTTCCGTCTGATGCACACTATAGAGGTGTTTATAACTCTGCAAGATCGTGTTAAGGAACGTTTTAGGTTATTTTCAGCCTAATGTTTATGGGCCACATCTGGATAGCCGATGATTACCTTAGCTATCATTTTTACTCATATATCTTCGGTGTGTAAGCAAATGTGAAATGTGTGTGGAGTAAACAGCCTTATAATGGACAGTGGAAGCACCGTACAATACTGTTTAATTGTAGTTGTTCCTCTTGCTCAGCTGGTAGGACACAGTGCTCGCAACACCAATTCAACACATATGACACTAATTCAACTGATATAATAAAAATTTAAATGTCAAATTTAATAATTTATTGTCCAGATGAACTTAATTAAACAATCCAAATTAATCCTTTCAATCATATATTCATAATTAAATTATGGGTGTTGTTACTTTTGAGAACTTCACTTAACTTTCATCTGAATTTATCCTTTCAATCAAGAGTGCAGATGTAAATATATGTGTGTGTGTGTGTGTGTATATATTAAATATATATAGTGAGCAGTTAAACAGTTATATTAGGAAAAATCAAAGAGCTATATATATATATATATATATATAGATATATATATATATATATATATATATATATATATTATTATATAGATAGAATATAGATAGATAAACAGATAGATGATAGTTATAGATAATTCATAAATTGTAAACAAATAATTAACATACATACATACACGGGATTCTGTTATCTGTCATTATTCAACTAAATTATCAAAAAAAAT
This sequence comes from Cyprinus carpio, assembly GCF_018340385.1. NCBI lineage: Eukaryota > Metazoa > Chordata > Actinopteri > Cypriniformes > Cyprinidae > Cyprinus > Cyprinus carpio. The sequence goes on from NC_056573.1 coordinate 843,114, forward strand.
TGCATATTCCTCTTAATTTTTTGTCATATCAAAAAAGTAAAAAAAATAAAAATAAAAATAAATAATTAAATAAATAAATAAAAAATCACATTTATTTATTTATGTATTTATTTATTATTTATTTATTAGTTTATTTATTTATTTGTTTTATAATGTGTGTTTATTTTGAATTTTGTATTTATTTATTTATTTATTTATTTATATTTGTTTTTATTTTTATTTGTATTTTTCCCGCTGTTCTGAAATCTGCTCTCTTTAGAGCCAGTCCCTGCAGGTAATCATGCATCTGTGATCTCAGATCAGTTCTCTCTCTGTTCATCAGCACACGTTCCCACCGCAGGCTGTAATAACATGGGCATAAGTCACCAAGGGCCCCCTATTATAAACAGGTGTCAGGGTAGCAATAAAAAATGACAACTTAATTCAGACCTGAGACGCTTTGTAAGAGTGGATTAACACATCGTCAGGGGCCATTTATTTTTATTGCATCTGCATGCCTTTAGGGAGGTGGCTGCAAACATGGCAGTCCTGCCTGAGAAAGTCACCTCTGTTCAGATGCATGTGTCCGTCTGTGTGCATGTGTGCTTTTCTGTGAATGTTTTGTAAATGGGAATAATTAAGTTTGATTTGATCTCTTCTACTTTGTAATGATTTTGTACCAGAATGGTAATATTGGTGTTAAATCATTAAGTAATTGCTGTTAAGTCATTAGTAATAAATATTAATTGGAGTTTTGTGGCTTTTAGTCATGTCTATTAGCTTTGAGGTATTCTGTATGTAAGTATATTACTAAAATTGGACATCAATAAACCTTTAGTTGTTATACATATTTAAAATGACAGACTTTCACTTCTGAAACATGCCTGGGAAAATTTTTACTTAAATATTAAAGTTTTAGTCATTTTTATCATGTTCTATTCTGTTCAATATTTTATTTAAGCACTTAAACTTTAACTAATTAAAAACTTCTTACTTCTTCAACCATCCAAAAAAATTAAATAATATAAAAACTGTATTTATTTATTTTTATTTGCCATTTAAGAATCATAAATAATTATTCATACCATTTTTTTAAAGTCTATTTTATTTTAAGTTTTAGTTAATGAACATAACTAAAGTTGTATTGTTAAATCCTAATGAATAGGCAATATGACAACAAAAGAAAGAAATCAGCACTTGTCACACAAATGATGGGTCTTCCGTTCTTAACACATTCAGATTAAATTTGAATCCCCAGTATTTGTTTGTAGAAGTTTAATGCTCTGTGTATTTCTCTCAGTTCTGCGTTTTGCATCTGTCTTTTATAAAGGACATCAAATAAAGGCAGAGCAGCTGGAGTTGAGCGGCACCTGTTTCCTACACTTCCACTGCACATGCAGTTCACAGGCTTCAAAGAGCCACAGGAGCTGACCTCTGCTGAGAGCAATGCCAGTATCAAACACACACAGAAGTCATGACATTCATAGAGGAACACACCTCGTGCACTGAATGATAACTGAGAGGAGGACAGGCATGAGAATGTCAATTGTTTTGCATTTTGAAGACCAGTGCACACATTCAGTGACTCAATGAACATGCAATCCTATGCTGAAATATAATTCCATTCCAGTGGCACAGCATTGCCTCCATAAAACTTGAGAGAAACACATAACGAACAACGAAAAAAAAAAGAAATTAACTGTGGTTTTCAAAATAAGTGAATGATAGGTAACATTAGATGAATATTTCACACAAAAATGAAACTTAGCTGAACATATACTCATCCTCAGACCATCCACGATGTAGATACTGTAAGTTTTGTTTCTTCATCAGGTTTGTAGAAATGTAGCATTGCATCAGTGTCTCAGCAATGGATGCTCTGCAGTGAATGGGTGCCGTCAGAATGAGAGTCTAAAAAGCTGATAAAAACATCACAATAATCCACAGCACTCCAGTCCATCAGTGAACATCTGGAGAAGACAAAAGCTGAAACACATCCAGCATTAAGATGCTTTTAACTCAAATACATAGAGTCCATAATCCATAATAACACTTCCTCCAATGAAACAGTATTAGGGATGTAACACTTCTCAATATAGTATTTAAACATTCGGTACGGCATCCACGGTGTGCTTGTGAATTGCATTGTTTTTTCAGCTTTGTGATTATATAATTTCCGTGTGTTTCACTTTATACATGCAGAGATGAGGAAAGGCCTCCCTGTTTATAACGTGCATTTGAAAAAGCAACACACGCCGAACATCTTCCCTTGTAATGACTTGCAATCAAAGACTACAGATATACAAAGACAGTTCACTCCCATTACTTACTTCCACATGAATGAGAGAAACTGCAATGCATAGTATGGCCGAATATATCCAGCCTTCTAAGTACTTGTGTCACTGCAGCTGGCATTAAAAACTCAGGTTCCCATAGAAACCTGAGACACACGCTTATGACTGCAAAATAAGCCTTTTTAATGCTAATTGAGCATAAGCAACAACATTTATAGGGCTGTTAATTTCAGATTTTATGGCTGATTTGAAATGTGTAATGTAATTGTGAGTTCAGCAAGTTTTTGAGATTTCAGGATTCCTCCATTAATTTAGATAGGACTTTGTCTTGGATGTCTGAAATAGCTGCGCGGAGGCATTGCAAATAGGGCCGCCGAGTGAACAGACTTTCCTGTAAAGAGACTTTGCTCGCAATGAGAAGTGTTTCTAAACCTGCTATCCAACAAAAGAACAAAACATTTTTTTTTTTCTCCACAACATCAGATTTTGTGATCCGATGTGGCTTCTTTTCACAGAATGAGACAGAAAATGTATTATATACTGTAAAAAAAAAAAAAAGCAATAGATTAAAAATATACTTAATTATTATCAATACCTGAGGTGGCTTGAAGAACAGAACAGGGTACAGAAGTATACAGGATTTATTTATTTATTTTTTTGTATTTTTTTTAACGTAACTTTTTATACTCCAATTACAAAAACAACAACAGACACAGTGGGCGTCATATTAGGCCTATATTTTCAAAACAATTATACTGCAATTATAAATTTTATTGCGGTGTGATTTATATGAATTATGTATGTATATTCGCCAAACTCTTTTTTCCTAAACATCAGAGGGAGGGGAGGCTGTGAACAGGTGTGATAAGACACAAAACAAGCAGATCCAGGAAGAGGCTGATATTCCCGAACAGCCACCTGCTGACAGGACCGATAGTGTGAGACTCAAAACAACATCAGCGCAGAGCAGATGAGAGACGCTGGGAGGCAGAACACTGTGCATGTTTGTGAGCTGGATTCATGTTTTCACAGGTTACTGCGATTCACACAGACTCTGTTTATTATCTGCTTATCTAAAAACAGCAGAGCAGTTCCACAAAAACAGCAGAATGAAAGCGTGTTATCACAGCTCTCCTGATGGATAAAACATGAGACAAACATGGTGATTCTTTAGAAGCTGTAACTTATATTATTAAGTTGTTATAAACAATATGAGATAATAATGTAAATTAGATAATAATCCACATTAACATGATAGATTGTTTTAGTTACATGCACTGTTATTGTGATTTTACAGTACTGTGATTAAGTGGAATTCATGTAAATAGAATTATGTCAATATAAAGAGTTAAAAAAAAATGTTGGAGAGTAACTAACTAAAATAGTTATGAACAACTAACTAAAATTACATATTTACCATCCAACAAATACCAACTTCTTCATCCAACAAATATCATTGCTGCATCTCAAATT
>NC_056573.1:851859-882379 GCF_018340385.1 Cyprinus carpio
ATATATGGGATAATTTCATGTCATAACCATTAAAACCGAAATAGACATCCAGTTAAACCTTGCTAGGGCTTTCAGCTGATGGTAGCAGGTTTCCAGCTGGTCCAAGTTGGACGAGGCTGGTCTGAGAACCTGGATGAGTTGGTAGACCATCTTGTAATATCATAGTCCAAAAAACAGACTTAAACTGATAAGACCTGGTTTTTCCAGCAGGGCTGTGATGGTTTCCACCAGCTGATAGGCCAGTGATCAACCACCTAAATAAGCCTGGACCAGCTAGAAATCAGACACTATGTTCCTAGACACAGTTTCTATCTTAAAAAGTTGTTTTAGCTGTATTTCTCAGTAGAAGATGCAAAGCTTTAAAAGATAAAAAGTTTGTGAAAACCAGCTTTGATGTTGGCTTGAGAAAACCTGACTAGAGTTTAAAGTCATTTTAAAAGCTCGAGGACTGAAGGTTTTAAAGCCATACAGTCTCTCAGACAGACAGATATATTGCTGTGTGGTTGCTAGGCTGTTTTGGGTGGTTGCTAGGGTGTTTTGGATGGTTAATAGGCTGTTGCTGTGTGGTCACAAGAATGTTATGGATGGTTGCTAGTGTATTGGTAAGGTGTTCTGGGTGGTTGCTAGGGTGTTGCTATTGTGTTTTGGGTGGTTGCTGGAGTTTTGCATTTGTTAGTATGTGAAAATTGCATCTGTAATCACTTCCAGATCAGAATGGAAATGGAAAGTTGAGTTTTGTGGGATGCAGTATTGTGTGCAGTGTGCTCTGTGGTATAATAACTGCAGCAAATCATCCAGGTATTTAATTCATATGTAAAGTTCACATAATGTGCACAGTCCACATCATACAGCAGGAATAGTGAGACTAGTATTCATAGACGGTGTCTGAAAAACTCTATTTATGTCTGTCAAGACACCTGGGTCTGGTCCACACATGCTACGAATTAGAGCTGCATACGACTCATATGACTCAAGAAGTAGCAGCACATTTGACACATTTCTCTGTGGAACCACTGGTCCGTCCCTCTCATTGCATCCCGCTCTTTCTCTCTGTGTTTGTATATGGTGCACTTTGTCCACAGGCTAGACATCTATTGTCTTATTGTTGGACATCTTAAGAGGCTAGAGTTCAGTCCACTGTTTTTCCTTCTCCGTCCATAGAAAGCAATTGATCTCAATCAACAGGTCATTATCTTCAGCAGGCAATTATCCACATTGTCACTTTTGCATTTGACCCCGTGACCCCAGCAGATCACTGGGGCCTGGAGAAACCTGAGCAGCCACCTCTAACCTTCCCAGCTCGTGGAGGCCCCTGGGGGCCCTTTGCCAAACAGACTCTGGGAAAAAAAAAATCCATTACTGAACCAACAACCAGACTGTGGCATAGTAACGTCTCCTGGGTAATGTGTGTAACAAGAACACTGAGTGACGTCTCACTACTAGTTCAATCCCCATGAAACACGTCGGAGTTACACCACATATAGGAAAGACAAATCCCAAATGAGACCTCTTCAACTACTCATATATCATCTCTGAAAAAATGCAATGGCCATCTCGAATGTGTCTCCTCTAGAAAAGACTGGAGATACCAAAGTTCAAATATTGTCTCCTCTAGAAAAGACTGGAGATACCTAAAATTAAAACACGTGTTCATGATTCATTTAAAAAAATAAAAAAAAATAAAATAAAAAAATAAATAACAATTAAAAAAAAAAAAGAAATCACACATTTTACCTTTATTCTACACCACTGTTTCAGCTCTCGTTAAAATGGTTTGTTGAGTTCCTGGTTCTCTGAAGCCCCTCCCTCAGAAATACACACTGGGCTCTGACTGGCTCAATCCAGCTGCAAGTTCCTGGGGGCGGGGCTTATGGAAACATCGGGGTTAGTGATGTCACAAACCCAGGAAGAAGCTCTTTGTAGTCCCTACCAGCCATTTTTTGTAGTCCTTAAACATCTCCCTTTACATTGAACTTTGTACGTCGTAACTTTGCAGACGTTGTTTATGCTCTAACTGCAACATTACACTCTAAAGTTCAAAAAGTGAAATCACAATCAACCACGCCTTTAAATAAAAGCAAATAAATTAAATTTAGAAAGTAAAAGTGTGTGTGAAAGTAAAATTTTCACCTAAATAACTAAAAACCTTTTGTTAGACTGTTTATTTTACTTGTTACGCAGACAACTTTATAAAATATGCATAATATTTTCTGTTGTGTACTAACAATATATATATATATATATCAGACTCTGAGTGTGAATGTCACACCAGAAAGCAAACCTCAACAAAAATTGCTTAAACAAAATCTAAAAAAAACATTTTCAATAAATAAGACCAAAAATAAACATGCAATTAAAGTAAATGAGTCGTTTGACATTTTTCTGTGTACTTGTATTGTATTGGTCCCTTGTATTTATTGCTCCTCAGCAAGCCCATTTTCTTTTGAGATGACATTTGCAAGCATGTCTTTTGTTGATAGGCATCTTTCTTGATCGAGATGTGGATACTAACTGCAGCTGCGAGTGAAAATAGTCAAATGTGGATGGGATGTAGTACAATTTGCTTGCGCACATGGCATTTGTTGTATGTTTGTGTAGCTCGCGTCTGACGAGAGCCTCCACGTAAATGAAAAGCAGGGTTTCCTGCTCGATTACCTGAGCTCTGGCTTCCTGCTGCTTACACAGACCTTCCCCTCACACAATCAGATCTGGAGCCCAGTCAACTCCTGCGTGGACACACATAACTGCTGAGTTACGCCATCAACATCGATAAAAAACACCACGCCTGGAGGATTTCACTGAGTGATAAAGCCAAACCAGACGGCAAAAAGAGAGATTTTGTTTTGTGGCCAAAATGTATTTTAAATATACGTTGTAAATAGTGCAGCTCAGTGAAATATATTTTTGAAATAGAATATAGTTCAACCTTCATATACTAAAATATAATTCAAAATGCATTTCAGGGGCAGAAATATAAATTTCCAGTCTTATAGTAGCTACATTTAGGTTATTTTTTTTTTCTTGGACTGAAATATATAGGGAGAAAATATATTTATGTTTTTATATAACATTTATTTAATTATTTTATAGTTTAAAATATATTAAATGTGCCCTGATTATTGTGTGTGTGTGTGTGTGTGTGTGTGTGTGTGTGTGTGTGTGGGAACATACACTTTTGTATGCATGTATGGGAACAGGCCAATGCCAAAAGCTCATTTTAGCTTTCTCTTTATCTGGCTTTGTGCCCTGATGAGGGCTCGTAACCAGAATCACTAAACTCCTTACATTTCTCATCCTAAATCCTGATGTATGCAGTGCATGTATTTGCTCTGTAAGATCAGATTTAGACTAAGCTGTTTTCCACGGCTCTGAAGACGCATGTTTGTCCTTGTTTTCTGGTGTGACATTCACACTCAGAGCCTGATGTAATTTCATGTAAGCAAAGAGCTCCATTACATTTTCAGATATCCTTTCAGCTTTCTTTTGGATTACTTGTTATTCTTTCATTCATTACTTATGCACAACAAAACCAAAAACCTCCTTATTTCCCCAGAGTGGTTCTTTTCTCTGCATTACAGGCTAAAGTGCATGCTGTGACTTTTCTATGAACTGATCATGACTGATTTTTTTTAGGGAAATGAGAAAAAAGGGAAATGCTCAAAGGAGGAAAAAAGCACAAATATGAATGCCTGTCTTTAAACACCTCAATGGTCCATGGAACAGGACTTGGCAGTGCTGTGGCGTGTGAGTAATATCCTTCTGTAAGCAGCGGTTACATTTGGGAGACGTTATTACGTTTTGGCAATAAATGGCTCTTGTGAAATGGAAGTGTGACGGCAGGTTAAGTGAGGAAGGGGACCGTACCGTCAACATTACACACTGGTATGGAAATAGCAAATAAGACATAATGGCACTCTGTGTGTGTCATGAATAGAGGAAAAATTAAATTGCTTTGTCATCCCACAAAAAAAAAAAAAAAAAAAAAAAATTAAAAAAAAATTAAAAAATGACATGGAGGAATAAAGCTTTTATTTAATGCAATTTAAAGGAATAGTTCCAAAACTAATGGAAAGTCATTTCAAATGTTATTTCAAAATTTAATTTACTTTTCAAAAGGGATTGTGCAGGTTTGATGTCAATGTCATCGATTCTTGCATGTCTAATAACCAAATGTGAATTGCAATTTTTAAAATACGTAAGTGCATATGAGATTTTATAGCTGCAGTTTTAAGTGAATATGTCATTCTGATCTGGACACAAAGCTGTCATATATCTTCTAAAGATGTAAAATACTGCATACAAGTCATATGAACTATGTTTAGTGTGCTTTGGTGCTTTGTAGATCTTGTAGCATCTGTCACCATTAACTTTCATTGTATGGAAAAGAACAGCTTCAACATTCTTCAGTATTTCTCCTTTTGTGCTCCTAGGAAAACAGTAAGTCGGGTACACTTTGTTTCAATAGTCAACTTTAGACATTCTACTAAGTAATTTTGCATTGTGCAACTATTCCCATATTGCGGTGCATTGGAAACATTAAAGCTCAATATATATATATATTTGTGACGAGATATATATATATATATATTATATATATATATATATATATATATATATAAATATATATATATATTTGTGACGAGAGGGGCGGGGCCGAGAGCCGTGGGAATGCCTCCTTCTTCCTGACTTACAAACGTTGTTACAATATTATTTATTTATTTATTTATAGAAAAATGTGTTATATGTTTGTTGTATAAGACAACAAATAAGGTTTTGTGAAATATGTGAATATATATATTATACGTATATAATAAAAAACATATGTAATATTACATATGGGGCCTTTCGCACCACAGGAACCTTTTCATAGTACCAGAACTAATTGTGGAAATACCCACTTTTTGGCATTTTCGCACCACAGGAACTAGGTGCGATTTTAGTACCGGACTGCCTTTTTCGAGAACCAAATTAGCTCCTCAACTTATTTCCCAGCACAACTGGTACTACCCATGACGTAAGTAGACATTGACTGGCCAAATGCATACAAAAACGCCCCCACCAGCCATGATTTAAAACACCATTTAAACATACTGTAAACATTGTGTCAACTTATTTCACAAGTATGATGAACAGCGAAAGATGGACGGATGCTGAAGTGCAGGCACTTGTAGCAAATGTAGCACTGCCAGTTGTCGTCGGAGATTCTTTGTCGTCTTTTCCGTTCATCGCGTCACTTTACATATACATAGACATTCCATGTCTATTATTGTGACAGCCGCGAGACACAAAAAAAACACAGCTCTGATCACAGCATCCTCCATCCTCCTGCCGACCGGCTTACGTCACTCCCTAGTACACACTGTCGGTGCGAATGCAACCCTTTAAATGGTACTGTTGCGCAAACCGTGCAAAATCATCCCAGTGGCTGTGCGACATACACTTAATTCTGCAAAAAAATCCTTGCCAAAAACCCTCAATATTGCAAAAATATACTCATACCCACAACACAAAATAGAAGTTTATTCAAGAGTGACAGTCGGACTTGTAACCAGAAGGTCGCAGGTTCGAGTCTCGGTGCTGGCAGGAGTGATAGGTGGGTGGGGAGTGAATGAACAGTGCTCTCTTCCACCCTCAATACCCATGGCTGAAGTGCCCTTGAGCAAGAAAACTGGAAAAAAATAGCTGTCTACTGCTCCGGGTGTGTGTTCACGGTATGTGTGTGTGTGTGTGTGTTCCCTACTCACTGCCGTGTGTGTGCACTTGGATGGGTTAAATGCTGAGAACCAATTCCGAGTGTGGGTTACCATATTTGGCAAATGTCATGACTTTCACTTTCAAAGTTACTCTAAAGTGGACTATCGAAAGTTTTCTAAATAAGTCATACTTGATTTGGAATTTCATTAGAGTGAGTAAATGCTGACAGACTTTTCAATTCTGGGTAAACCGTTCCTTGCACATTACCATACAAGACTATAATGCAGAAAACATTAGATTATTCCCCAACTGAAATTCTGAATCGTTCAGGCCTCTTCAGCACTGAGATCTAGACGACTGCATTCTTCCCAACCTCTTGTGTTTTAATATCCTCTCGAGTGGCTGGGTGACAGTGAAGCGTCCCGTCCGATTTGCAGGGGAGTCCTTGTAATCCTTGCACTTCCTCTTTTTAAACATCTTCCTCTCGCTGTCACCCTACTGCATAAACTATTCTTGGGAAAAGCATCTTCCTCATTTCCCTCTTCTCCCACAGATCTGGTTCAGAAAGTGCCTGGGGCAGAGTGAGGCCACTGAAGGACACGGAGAGGTGGACACGGAGGACACAGCAGTGCTTGTGTGGGAGAGATCCAAAGGTCAGCGACCACAGCGAGGCCACAAAAAACACCTAACTCAAGGCATAAGACACAAACAGAAAGCAGAGCCCAAACTCTCTGAACAGATAGGGGTCTGCTGAGGGTCAGGACATCAGTCGAGAGACCTGAGCAACATTCTTGGCCATCGAGCCGGAGAGAAAGAAATTACGCCTAAAGGCCTCTGGCTTTCGTGTGTTTCTCATTTTGACTGCACAGGCCATCGTGAGAAAAAAAAAAAGACATTCCTCAACATCTTCTTACTTTCTTATCTGAAGGTTGGAACTAAATATAGCCTTTTTTCAATTTCAAAATTATATTTAATTGAGCTTTACTTTTTACAACGTATATTTAATGATCTATTTATTTATGCATGCATGCAATGCTTCAAATCAAGATGCTCATTTCAAACTCATAAAACATCAACATCATCATCATCTTGATTTTCAAACTTAAAAATAATAAATACCACTTATCAACTAAAAACCCAAAACTCAATATATAACTCAAATACAATATTTCCGACTGTATTTAAATATGCATTTACAGATGCAAACCTCTTAGTTTTATTATGCTGACAGCTTTGTTATGGCTAAAGTGTTTTTAGTTTAAAACCCTAAAATAGGAATTTTTAAAAAAGAAAAATGTAGATAAACTTGTCGACCTTGCTAAATTAGTCATTGTTAGATCATCCAGACCCTCTAAAGGTTGATTACTGGTGAAAAATTATTTTTGCGTCATGAAAGTCAGATATTTATGGATTTATTAAATAAGAACATGTTGATTAAGGTTGTATGCTAGTATGAGTCTTGTTGAGGACTCTGCTAGCTTATGAAAAGAGCTTGAACCGTTAGATTGCCTGATATGGCATGAGTAATTTCCAGTCGGATGAAATGTAGCCATCCATGACGCATGACCTTAAACCTTGCAACTTTTCTGCATTTGAAAATGTGAACAAGTATGCTTGAAGTTTCTGATAACCTCCAGCGGAGCAGTAGTAGGTCAAAAGTGGATTGTTGGTAACATTTATTTTTACGATTTTTCTGTGACTCCAGTAAAGTTTATTAATCCAAGCGTGCAAGATGTTTTTTTTTTTTTTTTTTTTTTTTTTAAGAAATCAAGTGGCCCGTGTTGTCAGCACACCGATGGGAGTCGGGTTGAAGACTCTGCCAGCTTGTGGCGGTTGAACTGCGAGGTTGTCTGATATGGCATAAGTAATTTCCACTCGGATGGAACTCAGCCATCCATAACGCACAACCTTAAACCTTGCAACGAATAGGAAAAAAAAAACTTGGTTTGGCTCCAGTTCTGACTGGATCTTGTCTGCATTTCCAATAAAGTGGATTTGTTGCTGGGCGGAATGCCTTAGCCGAGGAGTCCGAGCTGCTCTCCGGCTGATAAATAGCCTTTGTGAGGGGAGGCAAACGACAGGAAGAGTAAATTTTTGCCAGGAAGGCAAAAAGAGAGGGGAGGGAGCAAGGATAGACAGATGAGGGGGAGTTACGTTATATAGCTGTGCGATGAAAGCGCAAGATAGCAAGATTTGACTTCTGAGCTAAAATATGCTATTCATGGACATTTCCAGTTGACTACATTGAGCTCGAGAGAGAACCGCACCATTCTGGGCAAAATGTTTGCCACATGAAGTTCTCAGTGATGCCAGCTGTGTGCTTGTGCTCATTGAAAACAGTCTGTTGTTGTGTTGTTGTATGAATTCACAACACCATCGTTCGGTGAGAGGTTTCTAAGATGGTGGTGACATTTAAAAATGTTCCCCAAGGTCCCCTGTACTCACTGGCTACTCGACAGAATCAATTTCCTGTCATTGTTTGGACTTAGGAATGCATTTCCCAAACTGAGACACTCAACAGAAATCAGAGTGAATGACATGATGCAAAAAAAATGATGGAAATACATTATGCAGTTCCTGTCAATTAGCTTTTTGGACTAAGCCCAAGCATTTTGTAAAGATTCAAACTTTACTAATCTTATAGTTCGTGATTATCTATGTTTATATAACCAGTTTTGCTTATTAATAATTAGCATATAGAGAATAGTTGAAATGGTCTTTGAATGGAATGCACAGAGCCCTGCTCATGACATGCAGGAATATTTTATATATATATATATAGTAGTGGACACAAATTAAGAATTTGTTCCCAAGACTTGTTTATTCTACTAATTAATTCCCAAGTTGTAGTAAATTATGACACAATTTACTAATTATTTCCCTCATCATTTTATTTAAATTGTGGACACGATTTAAGAATTAATTCCCGAATTGTAGTAAATTGTAGTCACAATTTACTCATTCGTTCCCTTGTTGTAGTGAATCACAGCCACGATTTGCTAATTAGTTCCCAAATGTTGGTTGAATCATGGCCAGGATTTAATAATTTGTTCCTTCATTGTAATAAATCATGGCCATGATTTACCAATTCCTTCCATCATTTTAGGATTTTCAGCTAAAAATGGAAAATGCATATGTTATTCATGACTTGTGTGTTTTATTAAATAACAATAGCATTTTGGAGGCCTGAAAACATAAACTTTTGTAAACGTGTTTTAAAGTGCAAGTTTTTGAAAACTATACCGTTATATCGCCAACTACTGGCCTGGCATGCATAAAACCGAGTTTTTAGTAGTTTTCATGGTTCTGTGTGAACGGGGATCATTTTGACAACATTGGCGTCTGAAAACAAAACTTTTCAAAAAACGCAAAGGAATAATTTTTCTTTTCTTTTCTTTTTTTTTTTTTTTTTTTTTTTTTTTGCACATCATTGTCATGTAAACATACCATTAGTTAAATCAAAACAAGGGGATTATTAGATTATTAGGGATTATAAAATGGGAAATTAACAGTTAATTAAAAGTCATGGGAACAACTTCTTATTTTGTAGCCACAATATACAACCTTTTTCCTGCATGTCTTGTGTGGAGCTCTGTAGCAATGAGAGCTTTAATTTTTAGGTGATCTGTTCCTTTAGAAGGATTCAAAATGGAATGATCTTAAACACTGAAGATCATCTACAAAGTTTTTATCATGTAACCTATGTCAGAGTGAAGGCCTCATCAATCAGATGTTATGAGTCTGTGCTGCTCCGGCATTTACATGTTGTTAATGGATGAATGTCTTGGAGAGGGGATGTTGTGTTGGTGTTGAGGAGCGGGATGGGGGTGTATCTCATGCTAACTGAGTTAACTGATAGCCTCAGGGGATGGTGGGGGGGTGGACGCTGACCTCTACCAACGTCCCTCCCGGGACCAGTGTGAGGAGAGACAAACATTCCAGAGCAACTCGCCGGCCAGCAGAGACCTCCTGAGAGAACCAGAGGGACAGAGAGAGATGAAGAATGGAGAAGAGCAGGAAAGGAAGAAAAATGGATGTGGACACTTTCGTTCTACTACTTCTACACAAATTCACAACACAACACAACCACCCTGTTCAACATTTCTGTAATTAATCATGGCATAATTCTTAACAGTGCTTAAAACAGGGGGTCTCTCTGTCGTTCTGTTATGGTGGACTGCCGCGGTGGTCCTCGGACCCGGCACCTCAGATGTAGCTCTAGAGGGGCCCTCGTCCTGTAACACCACTGTTCTTTCCCAGAGGAAGAATCCCTCATATGTTCACCCCTTCTGCATGGCCTCTTACTAGATTTCCAGCCTGCCTTAAGATTACCCTGCAGAGCACTTGAGAACTCGTCATTTCTGAAGCTTGGGTAAAACATAAATCACTTTCTCTCTGTCTTTACAATACTCTCTCTTTCTCATGAGTAACCCAGCTAAATGGTGCTATTAATTAGAAATCACTGCTGTCCTGCAGGAATTCTCCCTGACTTTATGTATTCAAAACAATAAACAAGAATCACAGACTTGAGCCAAAATAGTTGCATTATGTGATGGACAAAATGTTCGTAACACAAATGTGTTTTTGTATTATGGTTAAAATCAACATTGATTTAATGCTGAATAAAAACAATAACCATGAAAGTGACCTAAATGGTAAAAACTGGCTTTGCAAAAACAGGACTACTTGTTACTTTTTGGTTCAGTCTTGTTCGGATTCAACTGTTGTAATATCCATTAAAAATTATCAAACCTGCAAACAGTTTTATTTATTTATTTTTTATAATTAATAAAAGTTTTCTAGAATAACTTATAAAATTAAGTTTATAACTCCTGTATGCATTAATTAATTAATTGAAAAAAGGAAGAGGTCCTCTGATCGAGCCCTGCAGAATACCTCATTATGTTTTTTTTTTTTTTTTTTAGTTTGTTGTTTTGGCCATTCAAAAATTCACTGAAAGACCATCTAAAGTTTCTAATTCAGTAAATGGGATCTTGTTATTAACTGTATCAATGTCTTTGTTGACATCAAGAAACACTAAAATTGTAGTCTTGGTCACTCAGTCACATTCACGACACAAATCACTGCTGCTTCTGTTCTAATAATTAGATGGAAAACTAAGTTAATGATGACTAAAAACTAAAGAAATAAACTTTTGATTAGCCTGGGCTAGAACTTTTTATTCTATTCTCACAATAAGTAAATTCACCGGGCTCTCAAGTTGCGTCTTTAATGCCTTCGGGCTACAGGAAATAATCAAATATAGTTCATGTGTCCAAAATATTACATTTCCTTGGAGTCCTCATTCTTCTCAGTATATTTTAAGATTGCCAAAGATTGTCATTTAGCATCATCGGCTGATAAACTTGGAGCTATGTTATATTCTCCCCACTAAGTTAGCTAAATAAAGCAGGCCCTTGCTTCTAAAACAGCATATCCAAGAGAGGAACAGTTAAAAACTGAGCAGAAAAGGCATACTTGGCATTCCAAAAACACCCCACAAAAGCTGTGCTTGTTTTAAACTCTGTCCTACTCTTCAAATCCCCTGCCACAGTTTCCAGAGTCTCTATGGCATCGTTTGTCTTTATACGGTCACAACAAACACATGCGCTCATAAGTAGGAAAGCAGACTTTTTTTTTTGTCCTTTCTTGGTACAGTCATTGCTAGTACGTCTTGCAGCGCTGAATGGGTGTAAACATATGAGATGGCTATTCATGTCCGCTCAGAACAACAGAGACATTTTTCAAACTGAAATTCAAGCTTGGATTTCTTTCTCTCAGGACTCTCCTCCATCATTCTAGCAACTCTGAGAGATGCTCCCCCCTTTACTGTCATTTCACATTAACGGTGGAGTCTTTCCTAAGCATTGGTCTGTGGCTTTGTGTTGAATTACAGCTTGCTGTACAGAGAGGGCACTACACTACGACTTTATGGCGTTATTATGCATGCCTGTGTTTGACACTTAAAAATTTACGGCAAACCTGTGAAACCGTTAAGACACTGCCACTAGACAGATAAATCAGATAGGATCAGTTAAAAGGATCAGATTTTTCTTCATAATGAAGTCATTTTGATTTATCAAGTAATAGTTTGAGACAGGCTAGTACAGCAGAAGGAAAGCAATCTGTCCTTTTCACTTCCAGAGGCTCTTTGGATTATACAGTGAAACACTTATAAGTATATTATGACATAATAAAATCAGAATTTGGCTTGTTCTGAATAAAGAATGAGTGTTTCCCAGTGCTTCCACAATGTGGATTTGTGGGTATTAGTATTTTTAGCAGAGTAATAGGCAATTTCTACATTGTTCCAAAAAAAAAAAAAAAAAAAAAAAAAAAAAAAAACTTTAGTTCCCCAACTTTTAAGTAAAAACTTGTGTCAATTTTCCAAAAACCCTTGCTGAAAGTAGTGCTGTCAAAATGAACGCATTAACGCAGGTTATTTTTTATTTTTTTTAGTTAAACACGTTCAAATATTTAACGCAATTAACACAGGGACGGAGCTAGGGTTGACCAACCCACTCACAACTGCTGTTTCTGTCTCCTTTTCTTGACAAGAATTGCATTTATTGAGACGCAGAACGTCTTTACGACGACATCAGACTAAGTCATGAAGTTACCAAAAAGGTGATTAAAGCTGCCTTAAAACTGTGTATGCATGTAAGTATTTGTCATATACGATTCAGATTTAAGAACATGTCTCTGAAAAGCAGTGCAATCTGTCCTGGAGCAGCAGCACTGTCCCTCTCATCTAACACACCCGATTCAACTCGTTAGCTCATTAGCAGACACTTTAAGAGCTGAAGTGGGTCAGAAAAGGTAAAGAGTTATGAGAAACTATGATGCGTGTCAGACCCGCGTCATGTTCAGCAGCAGCAGCTCTTACAGCAGCTAATATAACCTCATATCCAGCTGCTGTAATGACTGTTCATCAAAGAACAAAAGAAAAAAGAGCTTTAAGGATTCATCTATATAGTGTTTGATTGTTTTAATTTGATTGTTTTAAGTTCACTCTAATTAGAAGTCATTTTTTAAAGTATAATATATCTTAAAATTGATGGCTCTCTGTTATACTGTAATGATGAATGGCTATAGCTAGTGGTTAAATATTGGGGGAAAAAACTATTTCATAGAGACATCAGTAGTATTGGTTTTAGTGATACTCACCTTCAGCACTAAAATAAAAGATACCATTAAACAGATATTAAGAATATATTGCATTTATGTTGTTTCTACATTAATTTGAAGACTAAATGTGAAATAATTGCAATATAAAAGTATACTTAAAAACTTTAGTGTTAGGTGGGATTAACTGCAATTAATTTCAGAAAAAGAAAAAGAAAAAAACAAAAACAAAAACAAAAAAAAATATATATATATATACAGTACAGGTCAAAAGTTTGGAAACATTACTATTTTTAATGTTTTTGAAAGAAGTTTCTTCTGCTCATCAAGCCTGCATTTATTTGATCAAAAATACAGAAAAAAAGCAGTAATATTGTGATATATTATTACAATTTAAAATAATTGTTTTTTAAATGTATTATACTTTAAATTATCATTTATTTCTGTGATGCAAAGCTGAATTTTTAGGATCATTATCACATGATCCTTTAGAAATCATTCTAATATGATGATTCATTATCAAAGTTGGAAACAGTTCTGCTGCTTAATATTTTTTCAGAACATGTGATACTTTTTTAGGATACTTTGATGAAAAAAAGTAAAAAAATAAAATTAAATTAAAAAAAGAAGCTATGTTTTTAAAATATAAATATTTTGTAATAACAATATACACTACTGGTCAGTAATTTGGGGTCAGTAATTTTTTTTTTCTTTTTTTTTTAAATAAAATCAATACTTTTATTCAGCAAGGATGTGTTAAATTGATAAAAAGTGATAGTAAAGAAAATATATTATTAGAATATATATTATTAGAATTTTTTTTTTTATTTTGAATAAATGTAGTTCTTTTTAACCTTTTATTGATCAAATATATTAGACAGCAGAACTGTTTCCAACACTCATAATAAATCAGAATATTAGAATGATTTCTAAATGATCATGTGATAGACTGGATGTTACATGTGACACTGAAGGCTGGAGTAATGATGCTGAAAATTCAGCTTTACATCACAGGAATAAATTATTTTTTTAAAGTATATTGAAATAGAAAACTATTATTTTAAGTTGCAATAATATTTCACAATATTACTGTTTTTTTCTGTATTTTTGATCAAATACATGCAGGCTTGATGAGCAGAAGAGACTTCTTTCAAAAACATTAAAAATAGTAATGTTTCCAAACTTTTGACCTGTACTGTATATATATATATATATTAGTCAACTGACAGCACTAGTTGAAAGTATGCTAATATCAATGCACTATAAGTATATTTGTATGTGTACTATTTCAGTACTTCTTGGGAATAAATTGGCCCAATTTTTAGTTAATGAAAGTATAATTTTAAGTGTATTTTTGAGAACCCAAGAAATGTGAAAAGCATCCAATCACACCTTTCCACATGACTGTAGATATCACTGATGTCTGCAGCAATAATGGTGTCTGAGACAAATTAGACGTCAAAGTTTCATACGGGTCAAGGATTAATTCAAAAATATGAGCAAGAGTAATAGTGCCTATTAATAAAATGATTTGATTAGAACTAACCAATTATTTTATGATCCATGGCCAGAGCTACTTTGAAATATCTGATCTTATCAGGGGCCTCTTAGACGCCTTTAGAGACCACGTCATCGTTTTCCTTCCAAAACTTCACATTTTCCCACCTCCCCCATGAGTCACGGCTCAAGAATGACAGCATCCAAGCTGTGTGTGGGCAATACATATATATTTTAACTATCATCGTTGGCTAAAAATAGCACGCTAGCCCCCACCTCATTAATGGGTTGCTGTTAAAAATCACAAAATTTGGCATATCTGTAGCCTTTTCTGTCCCAAGAGAATGTCATTAGGCGGGTCTGGGAAACTAGACAGACATTGGCCCAGCCAGACAGAAATACACACCATGAGAATGAGAAAGCAGGCGCATTTTTCTCTTTTTTCCCCCAATCTTTTTCATTTTAATGGCCCGATGACTGACACACCCAGCAAGCGGAGAGTTAACCCCGCATGGCGCTGACAGATGAGATAACTGATTCACTCAGTGGGCAGCACAGTATGGCAGCGACGCATCTTGATGCACACATGCAAACATGTTCTCGGAGGTCAACAGTTTAGCTGGCTGGAGTATAGATGAGAGATGAGAGAGCCGTCTGTCCTCGGGACTCCTGTAAACATTGATCTCAGTCGAGGGGTTTTAGTGGTTTGTCCTTTAGGTCCGAGACACATTCTACATTTCCCATCCTTGACATATACAGTCACCCATAAACTCATTGACTTTCACCCAGTTCATATTCAGACTCTCCAGCTAACATGGAAGGTTGATTATTCACTATTTTTTTTTAAGATATGTAGTCAATAAGACCCAGACTTGAACTTCACTGCACATCCGGTGAAATACTTCTAGGAAAAACTTGTGAACCAGCTGCTTAGACAGAATTTTAAAGGAATAGTTTGCTCAAGAATTAACATTTTCTGAAAATGTGCTCACCCTCAGGCCATCCAAGATGTAGATGAGTTTGTTTCTTCATCAGGTTTGTAGAAATGTAGCATTGCATCAGTGTCTCAGCAATGGATGCTCTGCAGTGAATGGGTGCCGTCAGAATGAGAGTCCAAACAGCTGATAAAAACATCACAATAATCCACAGCACTCCAGTCCATCAGTTAACATCTGGAGAAGACAAAAGCTGAAACAAATCCAGCATTAAGACGTTTCTAAGGCAGCATTGCTTGTGTCCTCCACAGAGATGTCAATCCCAGAATGCATTACAATGAGCTCAGTGAAGAAAATATGCATCAATATGTGTGTAAACAAACAAAACGGTTGATCTTATTAAAACAGATATTTTACATAATATTTACTATGTATTTTTATGCTCATTAGCTTGTAGATGTTAACTACAAAGTGGAGTAAACTGTGATGCACGTCTCTTTTACAGTTCATGTGGACAGTGCTGCATGTGTGCCAGTCAGATTTGCTTCATATGAAGGTTGTTCTAAATCAGTTACTGATGTTTCATTTCACTTTGGAGGCTTGTTTTTGAATCAGCTGCTTAAGTAAAAAGTTGACAGAAAAGCAGCTTTCTAGTGTTTGAAACAAAGCCTATTGCTGTAAGAGAAACACACTCCTACAACAGTATTTTGGTACTAGGCATGTAAAAGAATTGTAGATTTGTCTACTTTATAACAGTTGTTGAAGCAAATTGTGTCATGGTCATTTTATTACAATACCTCTTTTGTGCATATGCAACATGTTTACATTCCTGACAAGCAATTTTGAATTACAAAACAAAATGTCTGTGTTATTTTGGGTTTGCACACATTTTTCAAACGAGGGCTGAGCATGTTGGCCCTTTGACATTTATCAGCCAAATCTCTCTCTCTCTCTTTTTTTCATTTGCATATGAGACCAGATATCAGTCTGCTGTAGACATCGGTGATCTGTTTCTCACACACACAATGAACAGAGGAAGCCAATTACGGAAGAATCAGACCAATACGTCGGTTTTTGTTATCAGCTATTTAAAACATTGTCTTGCCATGCATGCTGTAATTCCAGCACAATGCTGCGTGACGCACATTTGACAACTGATAACAAACAAAGAGAAGGTGAGAAGGGTTTTTTCTGTTGATGAGGTATGTTTTATCACACTAGAGGAAGTGTGCAGTCTGCAGTTTACACTTGAAAACCATGTTCCCTTTCAAAAGCTACACTTAATGCTGTGCTTGAACGTCTTTAGATGTGACCAGCTGTGAATATGTGTGTGCAACACGTCAATAGAATTGACTCCGCTTCATAGTCTCTGGCAGTGACATCATCAGTATGCGTCTGCATTAGAGGCTATATTTAGACGTGCTACAGGTGCATCATCAGGTCTTTTGTCTTCAGACAGAACACAAGCTTTCTAACACTATCTCTGTCTGTGTGTCTCTGCCAGTTAGTGTGTGTGTGTGTGTGTGTGTGCGTGTGCGTGTGTGCTGAACACTAGCTTTCTCTCTGTCTCTCTGCTAGGAGTTAGTTTTCAGCAGGCAGTGTGCAGAAAATTGTCTCATTTTCTCTCTCACTTTGTGTTCAGTGAAGGAAAAGAAAGCGCGAAAAGGAAAAGTAGAAATAAGCGATCAACAAAACAAATGGTATGTGCCTCCATGTTCACGTCCTTTGAACAGCTCCACATTAGTGAACAGCAGCAGTGATGAATGAATCATAATATTTGGCTTCATGTGGTGAAATGCACAAATTGTGTATATAAATAACTATGACAGCATTAAACCATTGTGTGAGTTTTTCTCTGCAAACCACACAAAGGTGAACATGTATGGCACAGTATGCCACAGATATATACACAGATGTAGTATATAATATATATGTTATATATATATAGTCCATAAATGATTCTTGAGCACAAACTCAGCATATTATAATAATAATAATAATAATAATAAAATGTTTTACAGTTATGACAAAAAAATTTCAACAATGAAAATCACAATAAATGATTCATGAGCACAAACTCAGCATATTAGAATGATTTCTGAAGAACTGTGTGACACCGAGGACTTAGGACCGAGTAATTTCTGCTGATAATTAAAACATATTAAAATAGCTATTTAAAATTGTAATAAATTGATGTATTGAAAAAGAAAAAAAAATGCATAAGGAACTTATTTCAAAAACATTTTAAAAAATCACTTGAGATGAATTGTTGCATTAAATTCTACAATACCATTTAAATGTGGTCAGGAAGGTTTTTTTGTTGTTGTTGTTGTTGTTGTTGTTGTTTTTTTTTAATTAAAGCAAGGACCCATTAACTTGTCTAAAAGTGACAATAAAGAGATTTATAAAGTCACAAAAGATTTCAGTTTCAAATAAATGCTGTTCTTTTGATCTTTCTATTCATCTGTGAATCCTGAAATATAAAATGTATGCACATAAAATAAAAATCACAAAAATCTCTACACTCACACTTTAAATAATAATAATCAGAAATGTTTCTTGAGCAGCAAATCATCATATTAGAATGATTTCTGAAGATCATGTGACACTGAAGACTGGAGTAATGATGCTGAAAATACAGCTGTGCATCACAAAAACAGCTATTTGAAATTACAAGAATATTTCACAATATTACTGTTTTTACTGTATTTTTGATCAAATAAATGCTGCACTGGTGAGCAGAAGAGACTTCTTACAAAAACTGCCTCACATGAGAAGATTTGTTATATATTATAACATGTTACTATAAAATAGATAAATAGATTAAAGGAAGTTGTGGCTGTATTTTTGTTTATTTTTTTGTTTATTTTCATTTTGTTTTTATTATTATTATTACTAAAAGTAAAATTAGGAATATGTTGTGACTGTAATGCATGACCTCTGGTGGGTTATTGCTTTATTTAGGTCCTCTCTTATGATAGCCAATTACAGTGTCATAACCAGTGATATTCTATAATTTATGCCCAACTAACCAAAAATAATGGTGTGTGAAAAAGTGTCAAAAACGATTCCAATAATTGAGGAATTTCTTTTCAGGACTATTCTGGTTTGAATCTTGCCAATTGATTTAATTACCTGCAAATCTCTTCAGATGACCTTTGTAATCTGCTCCAGGGATTTTTTTCAGCAATGCAAAAATTAAAGTTTAACTTTAAATAGTGGCGAGTAATGCTGTTGACCTCAAAGGTTAATTCTGGGGCTTTAGAGGCACTTTCATCCACCAGAGTTCCCCAGTCCTGTCCGCGCTCGGGTTACATTAACAAAAACCCACAGACCACTGCGAGGAAATGAGTTCATATCACGAAATTAAGCCGGGATTTGGGCCTAAGCAGGCATCTTTGTAAACACCCGACAGATGAGAGAGAGCGATGTCCATCCCATTGTTTGACGAAAGTGAGACATTCCTCCTCTATAACAGTCCCAAGAATACTGTAGAAGAGAATCAGCTTCACCCCGTATAGAGCCGTACAGTAGCATTGTGATTACAACATCTGTCAAGATATGGAAGAAACTGCACTTTTAGTAAGATTGACTATTAATTCCAGATGAACAGTGAGTCTGTGAGTCAGTGGCTTAGCTGGCTAATTGCTCTTTTACATAATCCTTAAAATGTTTTACATAATCTCTGATTGTGTTTACGCTGACATCAGTCAGGATTAAAGATGTGAGCTGTCCCGCCGTGCCAAGGCAAATACACACGTGATGCATGAGGCCAGAGAGCCGTTAATCAATGCTCACTCACACCACACAGGAATACCATCATTCAGCTTTACCAGCGACTCTTTGTCAAAGCACTCGTCATGGGTGAGGCTTCATGTAAGATACTGGACTATTTCGCTTTAGTTACTGCTGCTCACTGTGACAAGCTTTACACTATTTCTTTGAAAAATGAATTGGAGATTTCATGAAACAATAAATTCAACAGTAACCGTCTGCAAAATGTGCTCATTATGGGATATTATTCTGGAAAGAAGTGTCACACTGCACAGCATTTATCTGCTATTTTCCTTCAAGGAAACTGAGGAATGTGATTTAAAACTGTGGAGATAAGCCTGTGTGAATCATAATCAAGAAAAACACGTCTCACTGTCGGCTGAAATGAGTAAAACCTCATTTGAAAGCAAGTACATTAGTGGAAGTGAACAGAGATGTTACTAATATTTATACAAAACACTCACTGCTGTCAGTTATTTAGTCACTACAATGACTTGAATTATTAATAAAAATTAAAAGACATTATTGTAGTAACATTGGTGCTATTGTTCTTGAACAAACATCTCAAGATTTGATTAAAGAGTTGAAAAGGGGATTATAAAAGGACTATATTGCACACAAATATCGTCTGTGGATACCGAGGCTGCATTTATTTGATTAAAAAAAAATACAATAAAAACATTAAAATTGTGAAATATTATTACAATTTAAAATAAGTGTTTTCTACGTTAATATGTAGTAAACTGTAATTTATTTCTGTGATGCGCAGCTGTATTTTCAGCATCATTACTCCAGTCTTCAGTGTCACATGATCTTCAGAAATCATTCTAATATGATGATAAATTTTATTTTTCAGGATTCACAGATGAATAGAAAGTTCAAAAGAACACCATGTTTTTGGAATATAAATGTAAACAGGAAAGAATAGAATAGAATAGAATAGAATAGAATAGACTGCATCCTTGCTGAATAAAATATTCAGTTTCTTAAAAATAAAACATACTGACCCCAAACTTTTGAACAATAGTGTAGTTTAAGCTTATTTTTGCATAATTGCCTTTTTGAATATCTAAACACAGAGATCCTCCATAAGTGTACACTAGAAAAAAGCAGATCTTGCCAACCGTTGCTAAGGTAGGACTGGTCAGTAATGCAGCACTGTTTTAAAGGCGGGGCTTAGCAAAGATTCAATTACTGCATAATTTCCCTTTTTATAAAGGATTGTTTGTAAACATAGATCAACGGTCATGACCTTTACCACACACACACACACACACACACACACTCAGAGGATGGCATGGGACCTGAGCTGGTGAAGTGCTGGCAAAGCACACACACACACACACAGACTCAGGGGACGCTTGGAGACTGGCGGCTCCGGTAGAGAGCAGGGGCCCCGGGTCCAGCTGAGCGGGGGGAGGGCGGGACCATAACCCCACCAGCAGATAACAGCTCTATAATCGTCGTTAGGGATGTCTGATTGAATGAAAACTAACTGTCTCAGTCAACTAACAGTATCTCTCTCTTTATGTCACACACACACACGAGTTGATGAACATGCCATCAGTGCAGAGACTCAGAACACCTCAGAAACTCACGGCCAGCATCTACACTCCTCACATGATGCCATTAATATACAGTGAACATATTATACAAACCTTCCCAGTGCCTTCTGGAACATCTTTGTTCTAAATGCTTAACCCTCACATATTCATGTTGTTTATGGACATAATTGTTTATTCATTTCACACAAAAAAAAAAATAAAATATATAAGCACAACTTTTATTTATTTATTTATTTATTTAACTATACAAAAAACTAACAATCCAAATAAATACCTATCTATCTATCTATTTATATTTATTTATCTATCTATCTATCTATCTATCTATCTATCTATCTATCTATCTATCTATCTATCTATCTATCTATCTATTTATTTATTTATTTATTTATTTAATGTTACAAAAGATTTATATTTCAAATAAATGCTGTTCTTTTGAACTTTCTATTCATTTGTGAATCCTAAAAAAATTAAATGTATCATGGTTTCCACAAAAAATGACACTGAAGACTGGAGTAAACATAGAAAACAGCTATTTTAAATTGCAGCAATATTTCACAAAATTGTGTGTCATTAGTAAACCTTTGAAATAATCAATAATATTCATTACAACTATTAATATAAAAATTATCATAACCACTTTATACTTTTGTTGATTTATTTGGATTGTAAATTGTATGGAAAAGTGTGTGGAATTTTTTATTTAATTTTTAATGGTTGGTCACAATTGTGACCGGTGAGATAATGTGTATACTGAATTAACATATTGCTGCAGTCATCAGAATTTATATACCTCAGCCCAGTTATTAACACATTTTATACTAGTTTTTCTCAGTCGCTTTGGTACATTTCTTGAATAATCCTTGACATTTGCAAAACAGTAAGTGCATTTCTCAAAACAACTCGTACAAATAGCAAAACACCATGGATTACCTGCAAAAAAACCAGTCTCTTACTCAAAATCCTTAGTTCTTCTCTCAAAAATAAATATCTGTGTCAATTAACGTCAGTGCCATCAGAATGACAAGTCCTTGTGCCACTGTGTACGGATAAGACAGTCAAATTGCTTAGTCATGTTGTCAATATAACAGTGTACTCTGGAGGGATGTTCTGATGTAAACTATGGCAACATTTTGGATGACAGTTACTGTATTGAACATTATGCCATATGCTTACGTATGCCATAGATCCATTTCAAAAGTATAAATTTACACATTACTGTATGTGGGATACTGATTGAAAGAGGACTGGATAGAATTCCTAGTTACACTTTTACTAGTGGTCTGACCAAAAAAAAACCAAACAAACAAAAAAAACCTTTACAATGTCATTGTGATATAGAGAAGGAAAAATAAATATGGGCACAAAGATGAAAATAAAAAGATAAGTCCACTGTCAGAATGTGTAACTCTTGTGTCTGTCTATACAGTATATGCTTTCCAACTGAAGATTCATGAGATGAACCTTTGAGCTATTTCAGAGAAGATGGTTTATCATTGGCTTATCTACATTCTCTTCATTAGTCAAGATCGCTTGCACAATTCATGCCAAATTTACAAAAAGTCTAATAATAATGTGAAAAAAAAAAAAAAATAATAAAATAAATGTGCTTGGCAGTTTATGACAACTAGATGAACCATTTTGCATTCAGTGACTTATACGATGAAATAAAGAACTAGATGTTTTGAGGGTAAGACTACTGCACAGAAAACTATATTATACATTTTGAGTAACATAACATTAGCAACTGATAATGTAGGAAACTGCAGATAAATGTGCATAATCAACTGCATGAATGTACAAAAGCAATCGCAACTTGTTCAAAAGAATGAGAAACTGGTTTTATGACGTGTATAAATGACTAGATGATGTGGAGGTTGTACAAGTAGTTTTGAGAATTTCATTTCTGATTTGAGAAATACACCAAAACGACCAAGAAAAACAATAAAACACATTTTATACTCTGTTTCATCTCGGTTATTATTAAACATAAAGGCCCTTATACAACACTGACAGGAATACTGAGATAAAAGTTCATGTGGCTCAGTGGTAGAGCATTGTGTTAACAGCGCAAAAGGTCATGGGTTCAATTCCCAGGGAACACACATACTGAGAAAAAAAACAAAAAAGTATAGCCTGAATGCACTGTAAGTTGCGTCTGCTAAATGCATAAATGTAAAAGACAAAAAGTATCAACATATTTCAAAATTGTTACTTTATTGTAACATATATCATAAAATTGTTATATTAGTGCTACTAGTATTACAACATCAATATTGTAACATTTGTAACATTGAACTTTTAATTTAGTCCAAACCTCAGTTGGATTTATATGTAAACCTAATGAACTGCAACCTTCCTTCACTAACCACCTCAGTTGGATTTATATGTGCACCTAAATACTAAATACGCTAATACTAATTGAAGCTCACATGTTGCTTACAGTATGTAGAAAGTCATTAGCATTAGTAAGTTCTGGTGATCAGAGTGTTCACACCACACCGCTAATGCAGTCACTCTCTTTATCCTCTTAAAGATGTTTATTGGACTCAGAGCTCTTTACAATAATGTCCCATTCATGAACATGAGTTAATGCATTAGCTAACCTAAATGATAAAGAAATGAAACCTTACTGTAAAGTGTTTTCTAATAATGTTGCATGTGTTCCATTTCAGCCACTTTTATCCAAAACGATTTACAAAACAGGAACAAAGCAATTCATCGAAGAGCCAACAATCGTTGTTGTACACAAATCCTGATTTATTAGATATCTTTTGCCTCACTAATCGAGTAGAAATTACACTTTTTGGAATTCTATTTTCCTGATAAATGAATCATGAAGGTTTGTTTTTGGCATGTTCTGATGAAACTCTTTATCAGTGTTCAGCCTCTCTGTTCCCGACTCCCTCTCTTCAAAACCAGAGAACTGGAAGTGTTTAGTGGCGCTGAAGTCATAAAGACTGCTGACGGATCTCACCAGCACACCATAAAGAAGAAGACGTCTGATTCTCCGGCCGGCCGATCAGCTGTCAGACAGACGGGTTTGACAGAGCCAAAGCTTCACAGACCGAAGAACTGATGCAGGTTCAGACCAGTGAGGGACGGCTGACAACTACTGAAAAAGTTCTCAATAGAGTCTGATATGTTTGAGTCCTTGTGAAAGAGTGAATTTCATGAGTGATGTTTTAACCTGACAGACCAAACTTGTTTTGTATTGTGTGTGTGGGTAGTGATACTTGGTCATAAAAAAAAAACTTGACATGATGCAAGTGTGTTCTGGATCACTGTAAGATGTTGTTATGCAGTTACTAGGTTGTTTTGATGGTTGCTAGGGAGTTGCTAGACTCTCAAATCTCTGATATTCTGGTTTGGACACATATATGTAGATACAGTACTGTTCTTTGTTTGTTTGTTTGTTTTTTATGTTTTTGAAAGAAGGCTCTTCTGCTCACCAAGGCTGCATTTATTTGATCAAAAATAGAGCAAAAATAGTAAAATTGTGAAATATTGTTCAAGTTTAAAATATGTTTTATATGTGAATAACTGTTAAAATGTAATTTATTTCTGTGTATTTTCAGCATCATTACTCCAGTCTTCAGTGTCACATGATCTTCAGAAATCATTCTAATATGATGATTTGATTTGCTAATAAACATTTCTGATTATTATTAATCTTGAACACAGTTGTGCTGCACAATATTTTTGTGGAAACCATGAAACATTTTATTTTTCAGGATTCACAGATGAATATAAAGTTCAAAAGGACAACATTTATTTGAAACAGAAAGCTTTTGTAACATTATAAATACTTTTTGGTCACTTTTTATCAATTTAATGCATCATTTATAAATAAAAGTATATTTTTTTAAAAAACACACACAAGTGAATAAAAAGAAAAAGTTAATAATTAGAATGAAAATAAAAACTTACGTTAAGTGTGTTTACACAAATACATTTACAGTGATTTCCTTCATTTATACGGTCTACAGTGTGAGAACTAGTGTTAAAAAACACTTCTCAGACATGAAGCACTGTGTTTTTTAAAGTACCTTAAATAAACTAAAATGTTAATCATGTTGTGCATTATTCTTAAAAAAAAAAAAAAATAAAAAAATAAAAAAATACAGGTCTTGGAGCAATCATATTTAATGCAATTGTATTTAATTCAGTATTTAACCATTCCAGCCAGTTAATGAGTTAATTCATCCTGATGATGACAGATACTCATTATCATCACACACACACACACACACACACACACACTTGTGTGTTGATCCTCAAACCAGCACAGTGCTTCAGCTCAGTTAAGAGCTCAGCTGCTTTGTTTTGTTTGTTTTTCTTGACTGTCAGAAACCCGTCTTCATATTTCATCACATTACAGATGCCAAAGGACTGTCAAAACGGTAAAAATGCACAAAATCTATAATTACAGTCTGTTGCATAAGAAATGTGTCTCTGCATGTTTGTTCAGCCTGATCTCTAGTAGTACCATTAAAACACATGCTGTCTACATTAATCTCTTTGTTTCGGATGATTAAACAACATTATTGTCCTGTAATGATATGACCTGTATACGGCTTAGATTAATAAGCATTTGCATCTGATGTAAAAAAATAGTGAATGCCACTGAACTTTGTTCTAATGAAGCTTTTTCAAATCATGATGCAAGTACAGACAAACATCAGGACCAAAGCGAGTTTGTGGCACATGATTCAACTGGATCCATTTATAAGTTCATAATGATAATTTTAATCACCGCACTAAATGATAATGAAAAACTACCTGATATATTTGTTGTAATGTAGTCAAATATAAATGTAAAAATAAATAAATAAATAATCCTTAAGCTTAGGTGAAACAAGGAATATTTTTTTTTTCTTCAATTTAAAATGCCAACAACAAAAGCCCTTTTTGGCAGTGTTTTCAAGTGAAAATGGAGTCTTAACAGGCTTGCAGTTTTTCACTTGCACTTCAGTCTTCAGTCTTGTTTTTGTCTCTGTTGCTGAACCCTTTCAGGACGGCGTTTGGCAGCTGAAATGAAGGTTCACCCCAGTAATGAATGAGTCTTCTGTCTTCGGTCTGAACTCCTCTGGCCCGTGTTTCTCTCTCTTCAGGTGCAGAAATCATTAGTCCATCAGTCTGTCACTGTACCAACAGCATTTGCATCTGTGCTTCATCTGAACACTCACAAAGAGCAGCAGATGAGACTCATGTTTCAGAGACATGCTTCCACTAACACTTGACTTTAACCCTTTATGTATTATGCCTTATATCTTTTCATACATTTTTGTAACCATAATTATGCAAAATGCATATAATAATTGCGGATTGTTACATCTGAAATTGATTGTTTGTCATGTGTTTCAATCCCTTATACTTTCTAAAGTTGTAACAATGAATAGATAAGTATTGTAATGTAGTATAACTGTGGTTATAATTATGCATGAGCTCACAATGCATTATAAGGTGCATTACAATGCATTATAAAGCCATGCTTTTTTTATGCATAAAGTGTCACCATGTTTTCATGTGAGATGGTTAACAATATATGACAGAAACAAGCTGTGCTTCTTCTAATAGATTTTAAAGTGTCACAAGTCAAAAAGCTACCAAGTGCAACACATAATTTAATATTAACATTTATAAAACATTTTTTTTTATTGGTTTTTTGATTTGTGTTTTTGGACCCCCACTGTCATTCCATTTTCCGTCTTACAGTGAGTTATCCCCATTTATTTGTTTGTTCGTTCGTTTGTTGTTCATTTGTTTGTTTGTGTAAAATGTATTTATGAATTCTTTTTTAAAATAATATATATGTATTTTTCGAAAGTGGACATTGTTATCACTATATAGTTTATTTATTTGTTTGTTTTGTTTGTTTTAAAATAATATTTAAAATTGTTTTAAATAATATTTTATTTTTTATTATTATTTTACTTATTTATTTTTTAAGGAAAAAGAAAAAAAAAAAAAAAGGTCATGTCCTAATATTCACGGGGTTCACAGTGTGCTGTTCTTTATTAAAGGGATACTCCACCCCAAAATGAAAATTTTGTCATTAATCACTTACCTCCATGTCGTTCAAAAACACAATTTTAAGATATTTTGGATGAAAACCGGGAGGCTTGTGACTGTCCCATAGACTGCCAATAAATAACAGTGTCAAGGTCCAGGAAAGGTTTGAAAGACATCGTCAGAATCCTCCATCTGCCATCAGCACGTGCAATCTGGGTTATATGAAGCAACGGGAAATACCTTTTGTAAGCAAAGAAAAAAAAAAAAACCACTTTATTCAACAATTCGTTTGTCAACGGTCTCCTCTGTGTCTCTTCATTATCACCGTATGCTCTTTCTGTGTCATCCCCCGCGCCACAAGGATGTTATTTTAGTTTTTCTTTGCTTACACAAAAAGTGTTCCCGTTGCTTCATATAACCCAGATTTGCACATCTGATGGCAGATGAAGTATTCTGACGATGTCTTTCATACCTTTAGATGGACCTTGACACTGTTATTTACTTGGCAGTCTATGGGACAGTCTCAAGCCTCCCGGTTTTCATCCAAAATATCTTAAATTGTGTTCCGAAGACGAACAGAGCTTTTACGGGTTTGGATATCCAGTGGAATGAGACACATTCAGTATGACAAACATGTGGCACAAACATTAATCACTGTCCATCCTCGCATCTCCTCACCTCACATTAATAAACATTCAGTCATATTTGCAGGCAACTGGACATTACAGAGTCAGAGACAAACTGCTGGATACACAAGCAAACAGTTAGCTGTGTGTGTGTGTGTGTGTGTGTGTGTGTGTGTGTGTGTGTGTGGTGTGTGTGTGTGTGTGTGTGTGTGGTGTGTGTGTGTGTGTGTGGTGTGTGTGTGTGTGTGTGTGAAGGTGTCGAGGGTTCGTGGAGGTGGTGAGTCAGAGGCTGTATGGTGACAAATGTAATGGGGGAATTATCTACTCACTGGGCAAAGATAATTTGCCCTCCATTTGGCCCCATAGTTGGTGAATGAGGTCTAATTAGGCCTCCCTCCTCCGAACGGCCCTAGTAAAAACACTCCGCGCACATGTTTGACCAACTGGGTCCTTTGGGGAGCGTCACAACAAACGCAGAGAGCGCTGGCTGCTGTTAGCCACTTCAATACATTTGTCCTTGAATAGATACATAGACTTATGGGACAGGGAACCTCCGTCCTCAGGTGAAAGAAGATTGGTTCTCCTTACTCAACCCTGATTCATAACCTCTGCTGAGACCACTAAATGACACCACTAAAGCCTATTACATACGCATCCACAAAGAATGGGCTAGTCTGAGTCACAAGCATATCGATACACTACATTCCACCACATACTTTGAGCCGTTATGTTAACATTGTTTACAAATAGGTTCGATATCAAATTAATGCGTTAAACGGCTTCAGAGAATCCTGGAGGAAATAAAGTGGATCACAGTTTCAAGCGAATATTGCGCAGCACTAAATGTTTTCAACCTGATATAATATAATAATGTGTTCGAGCAGCAAATCATCAATTGAATGATTTCTGAAGATCATGGACACTGAACGACTGGATAATGATGCGAAATACGGGCTGCACCTCACAGAAAAATTTCCACTTTAACAGAGCTTCACACATGTAAGAAAAACAGTATTTTAAATTCAATAACCATTCACAATAATTCAAGTTTTGCGGATATATTGTTTGAAAATACACCACCACATACCACACCCAACCCTATGTGTGTGTAGGTTATATAGGTTCAAAAATGATGTTTTTTGAAAATTTGTTGTAAGGTTATGCTCGCAAGGCTTGCATTTCGTTGAAAAAACAAAAAAAAAAAAAAAAAAAAAAAAAAAAACGGGGAATATCGTGACACGTAGTAAAATATTATTTACCTTTAAAATTAAGCTGTGTGGTGTGTGTGGGTGTGTGTGTGTAACCCACCATCCCATTTGACTGAGTAATAAATCAATATAATAATAATAATACCTAATAATGGGGACATACGATACTAAAGCTTCCTCTGTGTGCATCTGTGTGTGTGGTGGTGTATATTATCTATATAATGTTTTAGTGTGTTATTTATTAACTGACTGTGGTTATCTTGGTTAGTTGCTTGGTCCGTTGTTCACAAACAAAAATATAAGGCGATGACGATGACACCTCGCCAATACTCTATCTAGAACTTTTCCGAAACACTATTCTAGTAAATAAAGATCTAATAAAGTAAGCAACTCAAATGCACATGTTCTGAATTGGACCACTTCTGAATCAGATCTTATCCAGAAGCTACCTTTGAGTGATTGCTGTGCAAAAGAAAAACCCACTGAG
Source organism: Cyprinus carpio (assembly GCF_018340385.1). Lineage (NCBI taxonomy): Eukaryota > Metazoa > Chordata > Actinopteri > Cypriniformes > Cyprinidae > Cyprinus > Cyprinus carpio. Next base: position 880,786 of record NC_056573.1, read on the forward strand.
GATAATAAAACCAACAGAGACCGCAGAGGAAATGAATGACCGGCTGGCTGCGAAGAATGACTTGTGAGATGTATGACAGTCAAACCCCCTTTTGTCCCTGGCATGCATTGTTAGCACATCTTTGAAGGTTTTGGTGGCACTGGAGGTGTGATCACTGGTGGGTTATTAGTGCGATGGGGAAGCTTATGGAGTCATCAGCCCTATTAGGAGCAGCAACAAAAAGCTCTTCTTCACGTCAGCTGAACAGATCAAGATTTGAGTCCTCCGTTCAAACCTCGGCGTACAGTCACAGAGCAACTGACTGCATTGGATACAAACCTTCGCGATTCACAACGCCACTTAGGTGGTTTAGCAGAGCGCTGGATGTTAGTGCTATGCTTTTGGGGGGGGAGGGTGAAGAAGGCGGAGATTGCATTACATTTTCCGGCATGCCGAGATCCAAGGGGCTGAGAAACAACCAGAAAGCTTGCCAATAAAGTCAAGCCATGGATCATTTCAGTTCTGGCTATTTGCCTTGACCTGGAATATACTGCGAGAAGCTCGATTCTTATCATAGTGGCATTCTTAAATAGTGGGGCAAAATACACAAAACAAAAAATAAAATAACTCCATTAGGCAATCTTACAAGAAAGATTTTGACCAAAATCTGATTCAGTCACGCTAAAGGTAAGAACAAGGCCAACATATCTGTCGACAAGCTCCCAACTGCTATAAGGCAGGAGAAAATGAGAGAATCATGACCTCGTCATCTTTCTTCGCAATACTTACTTCATTATTAGATCCTGAGAAAGAAATGCAAAAGATCACAGTCATAACTGACTCCTTTCCTTCAACTGAATTTCATAATACGCAGGATAAAAGGAATCTTCCGCCCTGACGTGAGACAAACTCAGTGACCGAGGACAGGGTTGACGTGTAAGCGGATGATCCGGAGTGGGCGTCGTGTCCCGGGCCGGTGGTTGTCAGCACGAGGGCCAGTGATTGGTGGTGTGTTGGCTCCGCGTTGTGACAATCGGCGACTGTGAATACCGCAAGTGCGGCGCTCGGCTGTCTGTCAGGAGGGCTTCGGTTCACAGGTATATACAAATGCCTCCTAAACTCAGCAGCACTCCCAGAGAAAACACAACACGCTGGTCAGCAGAGTCTTCATTCAGATGTCCATTTACTGAGGGTTAACCTGACGGGCAAGACAGAGTCATTGCTAACAATTTAATTCAGGGACTAGTGATTATTAATCATGCCTATAATTGGCAACACTGGTAGATTGTTAGTGCTTATCAAAGAACACATCCTGATCATTCTTCTAACCTTACCATCTACCTTACCACTACGATACAGCTCAAGCAAACATACGAGTTGAGACAAAAGTGCATTCAATTACGCAAGGCGTTAGTATAGCATTATAAACTAGCATATTGGTAGGTTGATTACTTCACCGCTATATAGAGATGAACGTAATAAGAATAACATGAATCCATTTTTCTCATTTCGTAGTATCTCCATCAACTTCGATGTATAATTTTCGTTGCACAACCTTTATTTGACTTTCTTGATGTGCAAATCGGTACCTTTCATTTATTTTTATGTCTACTTA
>NC_056573.1:882479-986347 GCF_018340385.1 Cyprinus carpio
CGTGTTGTTTAAAGTTATGCTCCCCAGGCTGCATTTATTGACAAAAACAAAAAACTGTACAATAGTGAAACGTTATTACCTCATTAGACACTTTAAATAACTGTGCGGGGGTGGGGTGGGAGTGTAGTGTGTGTGTGTGTGTTTGTGTTGTGTTGTGTAATTGTGGTGTGTACCACCAACCTTATAACTAAGTAAAATCATCAATAATATAATTAAGACATAATAATATTATAATAATAATATGCATAAAGTGTAACCATGTTTTCATGTGAGATGGTTAACAATGTACTTGACAGAAACAAGCTGTGTCTTCTTCTAATAGATTTTTAAAGTGTCACAAGTCAAAAAGCTACCAAGTGCAAACCATATTTAACTATGTCACATTTATTAAACATTTTTATGTTTATTTGATTCTTGTTTTTGGACACTGTCATTCCATTTCTTCCTCATCTTAGTGTAAGTATTCCCATTTTATCTATTTGCTTGTCTATTTGTTTTGTTTGAAGAAATCAGATTAAGTGGAATTTGTTTTGAATAAAATATGTATTTTTCGAAAGTGGACATTGTTATCACTATATATTTATTTATTTGTTTGTTTTAAATTATCATTTAAATTGTTTTAAATAATATTTTTGTTTATTATTATTTTATTTATTTATTTTTGAAGAAAAAAAATAAAATGTCCACAATTCACATTCTTCACAAAATGCATACCCCAACCAAAAATGAAAATTTTGTCATTAATCACTTACCTCCATGTCGTTCCAAACACGTAAAAGCTCTGTTTGTTAGAAATACTGTTTGTCTTGAACACAATTTAAGATATTTTGGATGAAAACCGGGAGGCCTGTGACTGTCCATAGACTGCCAAATAAATAACAGTGTCAAGGTCCAGAAAGACTTTGAAAGACATCGTCAGAATACTTCATTCTGCCATCAGACATGCACTCTATGGGTTATATGGAAACAAACGAACACTTTTTGTAAGCAAAGAAAACAAAAATAACAACTTTATTCAACAATTCCTTTGTCAATGGTCTCCTCTGTGTCTCTCATTATCAGCGTATGCTCTTCTGTGTCATCCGCACCACAAGGATGTTATTTTAGTTTTCTTCATATACAAAAAGTGTCCCCGTTGCTTCATATAACCCAGATTGCATGTCTGATGGCAGATGAAGTATTCTGATGAAGACTTTCATACCTTTACTGGACCTTGACAGCTGTATTTTATATTGGCAGTCTATGGGACAGTCAAGCCTCCCTTTTTCATCCAAAATATCTTAAATTGTGTTCCGAAGACGAACAGAGCTTTTACGGGTTTGGATATCCAGTGGAATGAGACACATTCAGTATGCTTTTCTTGTGGCACAAACATTAATCACTGTCCATCCTGCATCTCCCTCCCCTCACATTAATAAACATTCACGTCTGTTTGCATGCAACTGGGACTTAACAGTGTCAGAGACAAACTGCTTGGATACACAGCAAACGTTAGCTGTGTGTGTGTCTTGGGTGTGTAGTGTGTTGTGGGTGTTGGTGTGTGGGTGTGTTTGTGTTGTGGTTTTTGTGGTGGTGTGTGTGTGTGTTTGTGTGTGTGTGTGAAGGTTGTCAATGGTTCGTGGAGGATGGTGAGTCCAGAGGCTGGATAGTGACAAGATGAATGGGGGGAATTATCTACTCACGGGGGGCAGATAATTGCTCCATTTGGCCCGCATAGTTTTTGTGATGAGTTCTAATTAATGCGCCTCCTCCTAGCCCCCCCCGGCCCTAGAAAAAACAACTCCCGCACACATGTTCTTGCCACTGGGCTTCGCTTTGGTGAAAGCGTCCACAAACGCAGAGAGCGGCTGTGCTGCTGATTAAGCACTTCATACATTTGTCCTTGCAATAGATCATAACGAACATTATGGGACAGAGGAACCTCCTTCCTCAGGTGCAAGAAGATGGAGTTCCTTCCGAACCAGAGCCCTTATCAACCCTCTGATAAACACAGAAAGGTTCAAAATGACACCTTGATCTATTAATCCGCAGTCCACAAAGAAGTGCTATATATTCACAATGCGCCTGAACACTACGCTATTCACACAACAACATACTTTTAGCCTTTATTTTACATTGTTGCAAAAATATTGGAAGTGTATATCAAATTAATTGCTGTTAACGGCTTTCAGAACTTCTTCAACATAGCACTTTATCCTGGAGAATATTTAGTTCAACAACTGTTTTCAACATTGATAATAATACTAATAAATGTTTTCTAGAGCAGCAAATCGTCATATTTAGAAATTATTTCTGAGACCATTGCACTGAGAGACTGGAGTAATGATGCTGGTAAATACGTGTGCTCATCACAGAAATAAATTACACTTGAACAGAGATTCACCAAGATACATTATTTTAAATTATAATAACATTTCCAATATTTACAGTTTTTTGACTGATTATATGTTTGAAAACACACACACACACACACACACCACACACAAAACCCAAGATATATAATATATCTATAGAGTTTGTATATATATATTTATATGATTAATATATATATATAGTGTTATAAGGTGAGACAATCACCAAGGAGCATGTATGTGATAAAGTTATGCGCAACCAAGGCTGCTTTTATTTGAAAAAAAAAAAAAAACTGGCACTAGTGAAAAACGTTAATTACAATATTATATACGACTTTAAAATAACTGTGGCGGAGTTGTGTGTGTGTGTGTGGGTGTGTGTGTGTAAGGCAACCACCCATATAACTAAGTAAATAAATCCATATAATAATAATAATAAATCATAATAATAACATAATAATCAAATAAATGTTTGTGTGTGTGGTGTGGTGTGTATGTGTGTATATATATATATATATATATATAGATATCATATTTGTTTTTTTTGTATTTTTTTTTTTTGATTGATTGATTGACTGATTGATTAACTTGGTTATTTGGTTATTTGCTTGGTTGGTTTGTTCCAAACAAACATATAGAACCGAGACCATGAAACCTAGCCATACTTATCTATACACTTTTCCCTGAAAAATTCTTATAGTAAAATAAAGAAGCTATAAGAGAAACTCAATATGCAATATGTTCTGTAATTAGAATCAACATCGTGATATGTCAGCTCTTATCAGTGTATACTTTAGTGATTGCTGTGCAAGAAAAACACTGAGGAAATACAAACCAACAGAGTCACATGGAAATGAATCAACGGGGCGCTGAGAAGAATTACATTGTGTAGATGTAGACACGTGAAAACCCCCCGTTGGTCCATTTCATTGTGAATTAAATTTAGCCCTCTTGCTGGAGGTGATTTGGTGAGCCACTGAAGGTGTGATCCACCTGGTGGTGTTTATATAGTCGAACAAAGCGGCTTGAGGTTAGGGGGGAGAGGACAGTTTTTTGAGCTCTCAGTCCCTATTAGCCTGAGCAGCACCAAAAAGCTCTTCTCACCCGGGCGTATGCATAATCCTGCTCAGGTTGAAGCGAGTACCTGCGTTCACACCAAACACACATTTAGGGACTGATCACATGGCCTGCATGATTGGATACAAAACCCCCAGCGCTTCCCAACGTCCACTTAGGGTGGTCTTATGGCAGAGACAGGGCGCTGGATGTTCAGGTGCTTGTGTGCTTTTGATGAGGGTGACAGTAGGCGGAGATCGCCATTCGTTGCATTTCCAGGCATGCCTAGATCAAGGGTGCGGAGACCACAAACCAGAAGATGGACCAATGAATGTCAATGCCATCTGTTCAATATTCACCACTTCAAGGCCTTCTGGCCTTGACCCTGGAAAATCTTGAGGAAAAGCTAATATTCTTATACATACTACATACATGTAGTGTGACCCTGGAAGCACAAAAAGCAGTCTTAAGTCACTGGGGTATAATTTGTAGCAATATCCCAAAAATACATTGTATGTGTCCAAATTAATTAACTTTGTTCTTTTAGTGTGAGGAGTTTTATATTAATTAAAGATCCATGAAGTTATTTCCTACCATAAATATTCAACACGTAATTTTTGATAGTGTAATTATAGCATTGCTAAGAACTTTCATTTGGACAACTTTAAAGGTGATTTTTTCTCAACAATTTTGTGTAGTTTTTTTTTGCACCCTCGATGGCCAGATTCGGATTCCAGATTTGAATAGTTTGTATCCGTCAGACAAATAATTGGGGGAATCCCTCCTAACAAACCATACATCAATGAAGATATGATTTATTCAGCTTTCGACTGAATGTAATACAAGGGCAGTGCTCACATTTCACAAAAAATTGACACGGACCCGACGAGTGATCTATCGATATCTTGATTAATTTTTTGACAGCAACTAATATATCTAGTATAGATAGATACACACCACACACACCACACACACACACCACACCACACACACACACCACACACTTTTTTGTTTGCTTTTTAAACATGTATTTATTTATTTATTTTATTTATTTATTTATTTATTTAATTTAATTTATTTATTTATGCTGTCAGACGATTGACTGCGATTAATTGCACCCAAAATAAAAGTTTTTGTTTACATAATATATGTGTATGTACTGTGTATATCTATGTATATAGAAATCACAACACATGCCTGCCATATATTTTGAAAATATTTACCTGTTATTTAACATATATATATATATATATATATTATTATATATATATATATTATATATTATATATATATATAAAATTGCATTTTTCCTTAAATTATATACAATGCATGTGTGTTTTATTTATATATATATACGATATGAGTCAACATTGAAGTGGATCAAAGTTGTTCCTAAAGACAGAGAATTTATATTGTTTTGGTTTTAGGATTACTTTGATGAAAGGTTTTGATCCACTTCAAAAGTTGACTACTGTATACATAAGTAACTATAAAAAGTACACTCACATGTGTTACATAAACAAAACTTTTTATTGCCTGGATGCAATTAAATTGTTTTGACAACTGCACCAACATATTATATATATATATATATATATTATATATTAATCTTATTATATATATATATAGTAAGAACCATAAAGAGTTGAGTAACTGCTGACCGAATTTTCATTTTCGGTGTGAACTGTATATATATAATATTATCAGCAATGCAACACGAGCAGAAGAATCAAGGCGTGAGGGTGCTCCTGACAGTTTTATAGAGGGGCTGTTTTCTGAGAATAGCTGGAGGTTGTCAGTGGGACCTTGCATTGGGACAGGCGAGCTCCTCTTTCCTTCCACAGGGGGTCTGATAGCGGGTGTGAAATGGGCTCGTCATGGACAGGTCGTAAATACATTATGGCGCAAACGGTAATACCGCTGCTGATGACATGAAAGACTGCCATTCTGGTACTGGAGTAATGTCAAGTACTCTGACATGAGACTGTGAGGAACCATCTCGTGTACCCCTTCTGTAAAAAGACTTCAGTCACCTTTATTTCGTATAACGCAACGTTATATAATACTTGTTTCAAAGTAGCTCTCACAGAGAAAAAAACAGAAACAATAGCAGCATTACAGTCTGGTGATTACATTCATTAATGTGGAATGAATTCAACTTTGTCGCTGTAATAGCACTCTACAGAAGAGTCACTTATTCCGATCAGCTCAGTTTAAATGTTGTTTTCATGCAATGGTGTCAGTGCAGTTTCATCAATATATATACTGAATATTGGATTGCTTTTAAACCTGTTTAAAGTACACTTAAAAAACTGTGCTTTATGGAAATAATATTAACTTTAAATATTATGTGCCAAGGATATGCACATTAAATGCATATGCGTTTTAACTGCAATCAAATGAATTTTATCATCAAAATCACATTTTACCCACTTAGGTAAATACATATTTATATGTAATTCCACATGTCTATTCTACTCTTATGAAATATGGTTAAAGTGGGTTACGTGACTGCGAATATACAGACGAGCAATTATAGGTAAACTAAAATATAACTTTAAAGTCATTTCAATTGAAACTTTGTATTAAATGCCTTGTCATTACACATTTGTAATGATGCTGCTGCAATTTAGTACATTTAAAATAAAATACATCTTTGCAATTTAATATCAAAATCTAACACACTGCAGTGAAAATTATTCATCCAGTATGTTAGTTGTGCTTTATATGTAGTCAACGCAATCAAAATAAGTGAACATCTTTAAAGCATGACAAAAGATTATTAAAAACATACTGATTTAAAATTAAAATAACACTTTTAATTTGGCGTTATTAGGCGTGTGTTAAGCAACACTGTCATTTTTAAACCTTAAATGCCCCTCAAGTGACACGCTTTATTTCATTAATATTCAGTCCCTTTTTATTTTACTTTTGATAGAGTTAAAGTAAACAACAAATGCATATTAAATTTAATTAAGTGCACTTATGGTAAGCAAAGGAAAAGAAGACCAAGTAAAACCGTTTCATAGATGGCCACAGAATGCACAACTTAAAATGTTAGTCACTGCCAAGCACAGTCAAGTTAGCAACTGCTTCAAGAACTGCATGGATGCATGTATATATGTATGTATTTATTTATTTATTTATAAGTGCTTTTTTAAGTGTGACCTCCATCAGTAAAGCTGCTTTAACACAAGCTAATATGAAGTTCAAATCCAACCATTAAGCAAATATGAGGTGTATTGCGTCAGAACATGTTTCCTGATCTCGTTGGCAGAAATCGATTAGAAGGTGTTCTGCACTCTGCTTGTTTGGATTGATTTTTAATATCCGAGCATAAACACGAACACACAAAGCTCAGGGTGGCAGGGGTTTTGTCATCGTGAAATTGCCTGACAAAATAATCAACTACAGTGATGAATGATTCCAGTGTTCGCTTCCCACCCAAAACTGTGCCCTGTTATGGATATGAGGAGTTTTCCTGCAGGTGCAAAGTATTCTGCTAAGCTTGCTTAAGTACTACACAAAAGCACAACCTGAGATAAAAGGCCAGGCACAAATGCACATTCCTTGTACTGTGTGTATTTTGTATCCAAAAAGCCTAAAAACAAAAGTGGCAGACTTCATATCTCCATAAACCACCCAATGGACGCTTTCCAACACTCTTTAGGATTTAGTTAATGTACACATGCAGTATATCATTAAAGTTGTCATTATGTGTGTTTGACATGCACCCTGGATTTATCACCAGCCTCGAGGGGAAGAGAGGGATATGAGATTCAAAACAAGAATTAGTGAAGGAATGGCACTACATGCACAGGTGTGTGTCTTACTCCACTGCTTCCAGTTAAACTGACTCTTATGCAAACCTTTCACGTTGCACCACCACAATTTATGAAAGCATATTATTCACAGGTGTCCCAAAATGTATATAGATGCTTGAACAACGCTTTGAAATATCTGAAAGTCAATGCATTATATACAAAATATCAAAAAAAGTGGCTTTTATTTAAAGTGTTTTTTTTTTTTAAGTAGACTAAATTTAAGATTTATGTATTTGAATTGCATAACTTTCCATCTATTTGGATTACACAAACTTAATGTGATGCATATTAGCATTATTAATTATTACATATATTTTATGTGAACAATCATATTTTCAAAATAAATTTATTCAAATTGCTTAGAATTGGCATAAATCTCTTCATCTTGAAATTTTAGTTCATTCATTTGAAAAGTATGAACATGGCTAAAATATGGCTATTTAAAATGTACGAGATTAGTTTGTTCACGTTAGACTGTGTAATCCAAATTTATATGCAATTCACATACATAAATTTGGGCCGAAATTTTTTGAGTGTATCTAGCTTTGAAAATAATGATAAGAAGCTGTGCACAAGGAAAGTGACATCATTTGTGTTTGTTAACAGATGCAAACTGCTGTGACGTCATATTTTAAGCAGCAATATTTATGCATTCAGTTTTATGTGAGGCACTGAAGAAGGTCATGGTTTTTGAAATTTTATTGATCCACTGTATGTGTTATTTATTTATTAAAGTTATCTCAGAAATGACTTTCATTTCCAAATGTACTTTTTGTCCAGGGACCAGTAGGATGTGCTGAAGATGATATGACGTGACTGTCCGCTGGGCATCATCTGAGGGTCACACTAAGCTGTCAGCGGGTGATTGAGAAATGCACAGCCACCCTGGTACCTGCAAAGCGTGCTGTCCATGAGGCTGAGAAAAGCCTGGATTGTCAGGCTGTAATCAGAACCAGATGGCTCGCGGACCCCACACCTCGCCGCTCTCCTCCATATCTGTGACTGCAGTGTCATGAGAGCAGGCGGGTTCGCAGCTGGATGACCTGTGACCTGCACTGAGACGCGGGGAGCCCTGCAGCTGACAGTATGAGGAGGGGATCTAATCATATCCTTCACTCTCTGTACTGTTTCGCTGTTGTTATTAACTTTCAGTCCTGAGAGAGACAAGAGACTCTTTGGGCAACTTCCGTAAACATCAGAGGAGATCCCAACTGAGAAACAAAAAACAGAGTATTTCAAATACAGGCATGGAAGATCAACTATCTTAAAGGAACATTTCGCCCCAAAAATGAAAATGGGTTGTAAATGTGCTCACCCTCAGGCAATCCACGATGAAGATGTTTTTGTTTCTTCATCAGATTTGGAGAAATTTAACATTGCATCAGTGTCTCAGCAATGGATGCTCTGCAGTGAATGGGTGCCGTCAGAATGAGAGTCCAAACAGCTGATAAAAACATCATGATAATTCACAATAAGAAGACAAAAGCTGAAACAAGTCCATCCAAAAGAAGTTTTTAACTTTAAACCGTCACTTCCAGCTAAACTTTCAGTTCATAATCCATAATAACGCTTCTTACAGTGAAAAGGTGCATCTCCTGTTGTCTCTCACATCAAAATCCAGCCACATATCTGTTTAGAGCTGTTTAAGAAACTGCGCTTGATCTGTGCAGATTTCTCTCCTGATTCAGACCAGACCACTTCTTCACTGGAGGAAGTGTTATTATGGATTATGGACTCATATGTTAGATAAAATGATGTCTGAACAATTAATTTGTTTCAGCTTTTGTCTTCTCCAGATGTTAACTGATGGACTGGAGTGCTGTGGATTATTGTGATGTGTTTTATCAGCCGATTGGACTCTCATTCTGACGGCACCCATTCACTGCAGAGCATCCATTGGTGAGCAACTGATGCGGTGCTACATTTCATTGAAAATTTTCAGGAAATGTAAAATGTTTTGTATCAATGCATTGCTAGTGAGTTGAATTAAGGGGCATTCACATATACAGCAACTTGCAGTGACTTAATTTGACTTAATTTTATTATTATTATTATTTTTTTCACAATGTAAGTTTGTGCTCTGCCGGAGTATGATCTGCGATAGAAACATCTGGGAAAAACATGACAAAAAAAAATTGTAATAAACATTCTGTTGTCCATGTAAATGAATTATAATAATCTGACATCAGTCTTGAATCAGTGAATTAGCAGTTAGTTAATACTTCTGCATGACGTCTTTAACGACAGTCCTATCTTTGAACCAAAGTAGCTCCAACAACTTATTGTGTGGCAAAATAGCAACTACTGTCTCCAACGATCATCCCACAGATATGAAAATATGTTTGAAGAATGTTGTGGCTGCAAGCCTGCCAAGCCCAAATAGACGTTACCAGTTTGAAAGAGAGAGAGATTGTTTCAGTGCATCTTGAAAGATTTGTGGCTTTGTGAATAAGTGCCGGTGCCAACTTTTAATTGGCAGCAAAAGGAACAGAAACTGGTGTGGTTTCTGTGCAACTCTTGTCTGTTTATGAATTGTTTTTTAGAGGCACAGAATCGTTAAGCACTTAACACTTGTATTTTCTTCTTAACTGTTGATAGAATATGAAAGGATTGCATGTGTATTAGACTGAGACGAAGTCATTTGCATAATAGTGGGCGTGTCTGTCACCTGAGGACACGAGTGGTAGTGAGGTAATTGTCAGCCTGTGGTTTGAAGTGAACGAAGGAGGTCTCTTTCTGTGTCTTTGACTCACATTAAACCACAGCTTCATAACACTGATTTCAGGTTGTAGCTACGTGAGGCTGGTAAAAGATCCTTTGTGTTCAGCTCGCCTCAGGATCTTGATCTGATTTATATCGCGGTTGTCTCTTGTCAGTATTGCAGACCATCAAATTGATTAGCTGGTCCTGTAAGTCCTCAATCAAATCTGGATGTCACCTGTGACGCAGGTGTGTACGGTCACACATGCAAATCAGTCTTTTGTTTCAAACCCCAAAATGACAGGCTTAGCATATTTGAAAAAATTACTGGGAACTAAGTGAGGTAAGCAGACAAGTTGATGATAGGTAAAAGACAAAAGGAAATTTACACTGTATTGTGCATAAAATATGTGGCGCCAGGTCAAAATTGCACTGTCAAATCAAGTCAAGTCAAGTCAAGTCACCTTTATTTATATAGCGCTTTATACAAAACAGATTGTGTCAAAGCAACTGAACAACATTAATTAGGAAATCAGTGTGTCAATAATGCAAAATGACAGTTAAAGCAGTTCATCATTGAATAGAGTGATGTCATCATTCAGCTCAGTTCAGTTTAAATAGAATCTGTGCAATCATTTGCAATCAAGTCAATGATATCACTGTAAATGAAGTGTCCCCAACTAAGCAAGCCATAGGAACCAAAACTCCATCTGTAGGCTCAGTCGGGGGTCAGCTTGGGAGAAGAACCAGGCTCAGTCGGGGGGGCCAGTTCTCCTCTGACCAGACGAAACCAGCAGTTCAATTCCAGGCTGCAGCAAAGTCAGATTGTGCAGAAGAATCATCTGTTTCCTGTGGTCTTGTCCCGGTGGTCATCTGAGACAAAGGGTCTTTACAGGGGATCTATATCTGCGGACTCATCTAGATGTCCTGGTCTCCGCTGTCTTTCAGGGTTGTGGAGGTCCTTTCTAGGGGCTGATCCACCATCTGGGCTGGATACGTACTGTATACGGGTGACTGCAGTGACCCTCTGATCTGGATACAGACTGGATCTGGTGGATACGGTGACCTCAGAATAAGAGAGAAACAGACTAATATTAGCATAGATGCCATTCTTCTAATGATGTAGCAAGTACATTGGGTGTTATGGGAAGTGTTCCTGGTTCCAGTTTACTTAATTAATGCAGCCTAAAAACCCTTTAACGGATTTGGATATTAGAAGCGTATTAGTGTGTTATGTGTAAACCAGGTTAAAGAGATAGCTCTTTAATCTAGATTTAAACTGCAGGAGAGTGTGTCTGCTTCCCGAACAATGTTAGGTAGGTTATTCCAGAGTTTAGGTGCTAAATAGGAAAAGGATCTGTCGTCCGCAGTTGATTTTGATATTCCAGGTATTATCAAATTTTAGAACGCAGCAGACATGGAGGACTATAATGTAACAAGAGCTCGTTCAAATACTGAGGTGCTAAACCATTCAGGGCTTTATAAGTAATAAGCAAGATTTTAAAATCTATACGATGTTTGATAGGGAGCCAGTGCAGTGTTGACAGGACCGGGCTAATATGATCATACTTCCTGGTTCTAGTAAGAACTCTAGCTGCTGCATTTAAAAATAGCTGGAGTTGTTTGTTAAGCGTGCAGAACAACCCACCCAATAAAGCATTACTGGGTTAGGGTTAGGGTTAGGTCATAATTAAGATATACATTTCAGAATTAAAAAATTGAGAGCATAGGTTGTAATTAAGATATATTTTTGAGATGGAAAAATGCAGTTTTACAAATGCTAGGAATGTGGTTTTCTAAGGAAAGATTGCTATCAAATAGCACACCTAGGTTCCTAACTGATGACGAAGAATTGACAGAGCAACCATCAAGTCTTAGACAACGTTCTAGGTTATTACATGCAGAATTTTTTTAGGTCCTATAATTAACACCTCTGTTTTTTTCAGAATTTAGCAGTAAGAAATGACTCGTCATTTCAGTTTTTTTATATCGACTATGCATTCCGTTAGTTTTTCAAATTGGTATGTTTCGCCGGGTCGCGAAGAAATATAGAGCTGAGTATCATCATCATAACAGTGAAAGCTAACACCGTGTTTCCTGATGATATCTCCAAAGGGTAACATGTAAAGCGTGAAGAGTAACGGCCCTAGTACTGAGCCTTGAGGTACTCCATACTGCACTTGTGATCAATATGATACCTCTTCATTCACTACAACGAATTGATGGCGGTCATATAAGTATGATTTAAACCATGCTAATGTACTTCCATTAATGCCAACAAAGTGTTCTAGTCTATGCAAAAGAATGTTGTGGTCAATAGTGATGAATGCAGCGCTAAGATCCAATAGCACTAATAGAGAGATACAACCACGATCAGATGAAAAGAGCAGGTCATTTGTAACTCTAAGGAGAGCAGTCTCAGTACTATGATACGGTCTAAATCCTGACTGGAAATCCTCACAGATACCATTTTTCTCTAAGAAGGAATATAAGTGTGAGGATACTACCTTTTCTAGTATCTTGGACAGAAAAGTGAGATTCGAGATCGGTCTATAATTAACTAGTTCTTTGGGGTCAAGTTGTGGTTTTTTGATGAGAGGCTTAATAACAGCCAGTTTGAAGGTTTTGGGGATATATCCTAATAACAATGATGAATTAATAATAGTCAGAAGAGGATCTATGACTTCTGGAAGCACCTCTTTCAGGAGCTTAGATGGAATAGGGTCTAACATACATGTTGTTGGTTTAGATGATTTAACTAGTTTATACAATTCTTCCTCTCCTACAGTAGAGAATGATTGGAACTGTTCCTCAGGGGATCTATAGTGCACTGTCTGATGCGATACTGTAGCTGACGGCTGCATGGTTACAATTTATCTAATAGTATCGATCTTAGAAGTAAAGTAGTTCATAAAGTCATTACTGCTGTGTTGTTGGGAAATGTCAACACTTGTTGTAACTACTCATGTAACCTCACTGTTGAGAAAAAAAAAAAAAGAAAAAGTTGTAAACACTATAAAAATGTATTTGAGTTCCACTAAAATGCTGTTCCAGTGCAAAACAGGAATGGTGGGGGGGGAGGGGAGCATAAATTATAGTGGCAATCATTATAAATAACATCTATTATAAACATTAAGCCTAAAAGATTTCATTTAAGTTTCATTCGAGGTCGAAGTGCTGCGAAGTGCTCTCTTCTCTCTTCTCTTTTATATATTTTGAATCATCTCAGTTGTGAATATATATATATAGACTATATGCATCAGAGAAACAAGTGAATCCTGTCTTAGAACTTCAGTTTTTGCGGTAGCTCAATAGCATTACTGTTGAAGAGTAATTAGCTGGTGAAGTGGATTTATTTATTGTAGAGTTAAGAAAGTTATCATGTGCATTGTAATGTTTGAAGCGGATGTCATAGCAAATGCCAGTATACCGGGAAGATTTTAAAATGAGCGGTTCATTCCTAATTTTGCGGTTGACAACGAATGCAGCGCTAAAAAGGGGCAGAGCTACAAAAGGTCCATAAGGCTAACACTGGTTTTAATGTATGATTTCACACTATAGATTTTGATGTGGGATTTTTATTTTTCATTTGCCACCATAGTTTGGTTTGATTGGTTGGTGTGAGCACTATTAATATGTGTAATATGTATGCTTTCATTAGTTACAGCTTGTTGTCTCCTTTAGGGGAAGTCGTGGCCTAATGTTTAGAGAGTTTGACTCCGAACCCTAAGGTTGTGTGTTGAGTCTCGGGCTGGCAATACCACGACTGAGGTGCCTTTGAGCAAGACACCGAACCCCCAACTGCTCCCCGGGCACCGCTGCATAAATGTGTGTGTGCACTTTAGATGGGTTAAATGCAGAGCACCAACTCTGAGTATGGGTCACCATACTTGGCTGTATGTCATGTCACTTTCAATAAATCACCTTTGTAAAGTAACGGTTTGGTGGTTAATCCAAAGTGTCAAAATCAGTGAAGTACAGGGCTAGAGGTTGGAATGAACTTGGGTTTGAATCAAATCAAGCAAATGAACCAAGTGTGAAAGCCGCCTAAATCTGTTTCACAGAATTGTGTCAGAAAAACACACAGGTGAGGAAGGCACCGCAGGCCTATTATTTCCAACAGCACTGAAAGCGTTTGACCTTTGCATGACATCACCTCCTTCGGGAAGGCCGAACTAGTACACTAGCCAGGTACTGAATGGGATTTGGGCCAGAAGTCACCTTACCAAAAACCGTAAGCTCAGGTCACTGTTTAAACCACATCCCGTCTCCCTTGGGAACTGACATGACGCTCTATTTTGGTGTGAATTAATCACCACTTAAAGACCTCATTATCTTATCCCGGCCAGTCCAGAGGAATGATTAATTAGCCATTGGCCTGGGCGCCCTGGACTTTGTCAAATCCTCAGGGTTTCCAGCCCAAGCCGGCTCTCTGTTTTGAGTTTGCCGAACCAATAATGTCTTTGCACTCTTTAACACACATTCTTCTTTTTTCATTTCTTTTGCATAAAAGAGATCTTTTCGTCATTTAAAGCCTCATAAACCTCACTGTTCATTTTTTATGCTGGAGCTGTCACAACAACCCAGCAATACTTCTTGTAGGATCTATGGGACAAGGTTAACCGTCAGAAGATGAGTTGGGGTTTAACATTGATTTATTTGAACCGCATTAACCCTGGTCTGGCTGCCTCAGGTAGACACAAGAGTAATAGTGAGCGTTCATCGCTGTGCAGACGGATGGGGGAGGCCCTCATTGCTCGGAAAAACTTGATGACGGAGATGCAGAGAAAAAGAATGTGAGGCTGAAAGCGAGCGGGTGGAGACACAACATATCTGAGCTACTTCAGACATCTTGCAGAGTTTTGCATTTCTTTAATTCCTTAAGGAGAAAAAGCGTTGCTGTTTACTTGGAAATTTACCAAGGTTCTCCTGCACATGCTGCAACGGATTCTACCTGAAATACATATAGTGTGAATACTTTTCAAAAACTTAACACTAGCACAAAGAGAATGAAATGAATGAATACATAGTTAAATACATACATACATACATAGTATTGTGAAAATTTACTGTTGTAAAAAATTACATAGTATTGTAAAATTGTAATCTAAATTAAAGGGATAGTTGACGGTATCCATTGACTTCCATAGTATGGAAAGAATTCTATGGAAGTCAATGGCTACCGTCAACTGTGTGGTTACCAACATTCTTCAAAATATAGTTTTTTTGTGTTCAACAGAAGAGAGAAACTCGTACATGTTTTTGGAATAACTTGAGGATGGCAAAGTTTTCATTTTTGGGTGAACTATCCCTTTAACTGATTTTATTGCAGTCAAAAATAGTAGTAATATGGCTGAAATCAACAAAAATGCATTAATTTATACAACAAAAACTACGTTATATGGGTTTAAATCAGGTAGAAAAAGCTCTTTAAAAGTAACACATTTCTAAGTTACCACTTTATGGTGCACTAAAAACTGTTTCCTGGTGGTCAAATGCGATTACTGTTTTCATTCCTCATCTTAAGATCCACCACTTCTTCAACAACATTAAAAGAACCACAGGTTTCTCAGGAGCAAATTCTTTGATTGGCTGAGACTTGTTTTTGACAGCTTTGCTCATTAATCATGTCATAAATCTGTCTGACAGACATACGGATCACACTTTTTTTATTCATTATTATTATTTTCTCAGTGAAAGTGAAGATAATAATAATAAAAAAGTCACATCATGATTATATAATAAAACACCACTTAAATTAAAAATGTGATGTTGACAAAAAAATATGGCACTGCAAGATATGAACAATGCACTAAAAAATATTTTAAGAAATAGAAAAATGTAAATTGCACTCCAGATTTATCCACAGCATATGTACAGACAATTTAATATGTTAATTTCTGAAATTCATTCATAATTCACATTTCTAAATAAAATATTGCCATAACAACAAGCTACACATATATCCTAAACAGTCTCTGAAACACAGATAATTAACAATAGTCCTTGAAACCATGAAGATAAAATTAGCATTTATTTTAAATTAAAAATAATATCTTATTATTCTTTTTTTTTAATGTATTTTAATGTGTTAGTTACAGTTCATTTATCAACATATAATTTGATGTTATGTTATGTATAATTTACTGAGCCATTTTATTGACTCAAATGTATGAATGTGACCACACTAAATGTAAATATATATACACACATATATTTTTTTTTTTTTTTTTGGTCAAAAGTCAAACACTTGTAAAAATCATTATGGCTGTGAGTATTTCTCACTAAATAGAAATGTGACTCTTTTGGATGCTGAGTAGCAATCTGTGGTCATGATGTCACCACATGTAATCATGTAATCTACTAAAAACAGTCTCAAAACCCCAAATCTATAACAAATGTGTGCTTTGTCATGTCTGTTGTTTTCAAGCAGAGAGGTGGAAAATAACAAAACGAGCATTCAGCTTCCTGTTAATAACAGCTCAGTGACTGTTTAAGAATTTGTTCCAAGTATAAATTGACATGTTGACAGTGTGTTGGTTTTGTCTTTTCATGTGCTTGGGAAAGATCACCTCCTCCCAGAAAGCCAACCTGTTTGTCCTTTATTGAAAGTGACATGTGATCTCTTAATGTCAATATGTGAAATGAACTCACTGAAATATTGCCATCAGTTATCAGTGAATCCCTGGGCTCAAGGTTTGGCTGGTTCTCCTCTGCAGTGAGCCTCTGCTGGAAGAGACTGGAACTACACCAATCTGAGGTCATGTGTCCACAGACAGCCATTCAAAGGCAACCATTAGTTCTTGTATTTATTCATTTATTTATTTACTTAAACCAATATATACACTGTAAAATTGAATTACTTTGTCTTCTTTTTTTTTTCTTTTTCTTTTTTTTTTTTTTTTTTTTGCTGTCTGTTGCAAAATGTTTTAACAACAGCATTGTAACTCCAATGGAACCTGATTTATTTATTTATTTAAACCAACATATAATTGTAAGATTTTTTTTTTTTTTTTTTTTTTTTTTTTAGAGTTTCTGTTGCAAAATGTTTTAACAACAGGATTGCAACTCCAGTGGAACCTGATTAGAAGCACTTTATAGGAAATGTTCACACGAATGAAGCTCTCTACATAAACTACAGGAGAAAACTTGCTTACAGCTGATTCCAATAGAGTTTGACCTCAGAAGTTAACAGAGTTAACAGACAGTTCTAGACTAGATGCGTTCTGGAATGTAACTCTCCATGTTTATGCTTGTAGTTTTCACTCTGGCATTTACCAGTTCACGCTCTCTACTCTGCTGGATTGCGACAAACAGGTGCTGAATGCAGAGAAAACATCAGCTGAAACAGCAATGAACCAATAGTAGTTTGCAAACTTACAGTATGCAGTTGTTTAGTAACAGTTAACCATTAGCACTGGTTACATGAAAGAGTCTCAGGCAAAAGTTAGCCTTAAAATGTGCTCAACCTCAGGCCATCTGAGATCAGGGTGAGTTTGTTTCTTCATCAGGTTTGTAGAAATGTATCATTGTATCATCAGTGTCTCAGCAATGGATGCTCTGTAGTGAATGGGTGCCGTCAGAATGAGAGTCCAAACAGCTGATAAAAACATCACAACGATCCACAAGGTAATCCACAGCACTCCGTCCATCAGTGAACATCTATGTGTTTGTAAGAAATAAACTCCATCATTAAGACTTCCTGTTTCCCAGCTAAAATAGTCCATAATCCATAATAACACTTCCTCCAGTGAAAAAGTGCATCTCGTGTTGTCTCTCACATCAAAATCCAGACACATATTTGTTTAGAGCTGGTTAAACGCTGCTTGATCTGTGCAGATTTCTCTCCTGATTCACACCAGAACACTTTTTTCACTGGAGGAAAGTGTTATTATGGATTATAGACTCTATGTATTTTAGTGTAAAAATGTATTAATGCTGGATTTGTTTTCATCTTTTGTCTTCTCCAGATGTTAGCTGATGGGACTGGAGTGCTGGGGATTACTTGTGGATTATTGTGATGTTTTTTATCAGCTGTTTGGACTCTCATTCTGACGGCACCCATTCACTGCAGAGCATCCATTGCTGAGACACTGACGCAATGCTACATTTCTACAAATTTGATGAAGAAAGAAACTCATCTACATATTGGTCTAAGGGTGAGGACATTTAAAAAAAAAAAAAAAAACATTTTTGGCTGAATTATTCCTTTAAGATATTGACATTTAAATAATAAATAATATGACAGACTGCACTCGGCACACATGCAGATAAACATCTCTATCAGTGCGGTTTATTCTCACTGAAGTGTCTCTGAATGTGTCTGAAGCGTTCATGTATGAGGACTGTCAGGATAACAGCTGTGTACTGTTACTCCGTCCGAAGCTCCCACTGCACTGTAACTCTGTTTACCTTTCGAGCTGCTCAGTGTTTAGACAGAGAAACATTTAACTGAGGACAATTCATTAGTCAGGCAGTGTTTTTACTGAATGAGTTATTATATAACTCCTGTTGACACAGATTATGAGCTGGCCGTCAACCAGTAAAACAGCACAATGGAGTGATGCTTATCCGCACTGGGTGTGGTGACTGTATGTGTGAAAAGTGCAAAGATGTAAATATCAAAAAAGTTTTGTTTGATCTCAGATTTTGGGATGTTTGAGAAGAAGAACCAGAAATATGAAGAAAAAATAATAATAAATAAGAGTTGCTTCTTTCATTTCTTTGCCCAAACTGTTATGCAATTCCCTTTTTATGATATATACACAATGCACTATGGTAAAACATGAGGTCCACATTTCAGAATGTTTTAGAATCAACATATTTGTTTCTCATGTTTGCTGTGTGGTATAGCATTTCAGGTTCAAATCTCTCGAACTGAGTTCTGGAGAACCACGCTGCTCTCAGTAACAGGAGGAACTATACTTGAATGATCTGAATGGTCAGTTTTCATCAGCAGTGCTGGTTAATGTTTAGTCTCATAGATGCCTCACGTCTTTGAGTTTGTTGTGAAGCTGAACTACTAGAGCTGTCATTTTACCCTCATGATGCAGTGTGTATAAAGTTATGTGGGTTTCGTGAATTTGTTACAAAAACAATTTTGTAAAATATATTTGGCCTGTTTCCCATATCTCACACACACTTTAGCTGATAAACATGAATATGCACAGCTATTGATAAACAATTGCAGCATGAAAAAACATTCTCGAGTAATTGTGATGATGTTTTGAGGCTGTTTTCTTACAAAATGAGTTTGAAGGTTTCATAAACTTCATCAGATATCAGTTCAGTAACAATGTACTTAAAGCCTTTGTATACAGTATAATGCATTATAAAAGTAGTTTAATGCATTAATTATATATTCTAATTAAGCTTATAATACATTGTATGGTCTCCTGAATAATTGTAACCATAGTTATAAGGCATTATAATACTTATATATTCATTGCTACAACTTTAGCAGTAAAACACACTACAAACAAACCTTCAAATATTAAAATGCATTTTAACTTTGGTTACAGGTATTTCTGAAAATATATAATGCATTGCAATGTACTTTATGAATACCTTAATAATGCATTTTACATAAAGGCTTCAAGAAAAGTGTTACCATAAATTCACATTATTTTTATTAAATCCATTGATTTCAATAGAGTATACACTGTACTGGTAATTCCCAGATTGCATTTCATATATGACATATTCAACTACAATTTCTCAAGAATGTGTAGATTTATTATGTACTTATAAATATACACACATGCATGTATATATTTAAGAAAAATATGTTTATATATTTAATATGTTTATGTATATATATGATATAATTTATATGAATATAAATATATACACATAAATACATGTAAATATTTTCAAAATATATGCTGTATGTGTGTGTCTTTATATATACATAATAAATATACACAGTACACACAAATATATAATGTAAACAAAAACTTTTATTTTGGATAAATCATTTGACAGCACTACTTTGAATGCATTATGAGGGTTAAACGCATTAGTTAAGTTTGGTTAAATGCAAAATAAAAAATAAATAAATAAAATAAAATAAGCACAATTAATCATTTAATATACCATCATATTATGTAATTGATTTCACTGACAGTCCTAATACTAACTGTAACTTATTTTGAAAGTGCTAACTCACAGTCGAGTGTGTGAACAGAGGCGTTGAGGAGGCAGCGGTGTGTGTCGCTGTGACCTGTGCTACAGTTGACTGAAAGGTGAGGTGTGGAGATCACTGTTGAGCAGGCGTGTCCGTGAAGAATGCCTTTCATTGCTCCTCTCTCAGCCGCGTTCCTCGTCATGCTCCGCGGAGGGCAGGTGCTCCAGGGTGTGAAAATAGGAAGCACTAGGACAGGCTTGGCCGAGGTCCATGCCCTCCTGAGATAAGACAATGGTCCCATCTCGCTCACCTCTGACACGGGGTAAGGAAGCCTCGTGGCTTTTTTCCACTGTTGGCAGCCACGCAGGCACCACATTTCAGTAAAAAACAAACTACCATCCCAAATTAAAAAATAAAAGAGGAGTGAGGGAAAAACACAGTCATGTCCCTCGTCCCTGTTTATGAGTAAAATCTGATACGCTAAACAGTCATTGCAAGCTTTTAAAAAAATAACAGAAAGACTTTGAAAAAAATACGAAATGCTTATGATAAAAACTTTTGGTAAGAAGAAAATAAGAAAATACATTTACACAGTATACCAAGTAAAAAAAGTAAAAAAGAAAAAAAAAAAAAAAAAAAAAAAAAGTTTGGTAACTCTTTATGTCCTTGATACACGTTACATGTACTATGGCAATAAAAGTAAATTATACATAATTACAAACAAGTAACCTTAAACCAAACCGTTAGCCTATGGTAAGTACATGTTACTTAATATCACTCAGTAGTTATTTGGATAATTCTACTGTTAAAATGACAAAGTATTGTAAAGTTGCACTAAAATTTGTTTCATGTTATTCATTAGTAATAACAATGTAGTTACAAATATAACAAGCACACTTTAATGTACATATTGAACTACAAAGAGAAAATGCAGTAACTACACAAACACTGAAACACTGAACCAACATCCATCCATCATTTATGTGCCATTTTGTGATGCTTGACTTCCCTAGTCCAGTTTAAGTGAAAGTGACGTGACATACAGCCAAGTATGGTGACCCATACTCAGAATTTGTGCCTTGCATTTAACCCATCCAAAGTGTATCACACACAGCATTGACCACACAACCGGATAACATTTTAATGATTCATCCCCCGGCGACCAGTTGGAGCATTCGGAGTCTTCCTCAACTTCACCAAAATCACCTCAAACTTACTATGACGGCCCGAGGACTCGAACCACCAACCTTAGGGTTAGGAGTCAAACTCTCTAAACATTAGGCCACCCGACTTCCCTTTTTTCTTTGCTCCTTATTATTAGTATATATATTATTATTATCTATCATACTACTGTCTGTCTGTCTGTCTGTCTGTTATTCTATCTATCTATCTATCTATCTATCTATCTATCTATCTATCTATCTATCTATCTATCTATCTATCTCTGTGTCTGTCTGTCTGTCTGTCTGTCTATTATCTATCATCGATCATCTATCTATCTATCTATCTATATCTTCTACCTGCTATACTCCTATTATCTATCTATCTGGTCTGTCTGTCTGTCTGTCTGTCTATTTCTCTGTACCTAGTTCTATCTATCTATCTATCTATCTATCTATCTATCTACTGGTTCTATCTATCTATCTATCTATCTATCTATCTATCTATCTATCTATCTATCTATCTATCTGTCTATCTGTGTGTCTGTCTGTCTGTCTGTCTGTATATTATTCTATCGATCTATCTCTCTATCTATCTACTATCTATCTATCTATCTATCTATCTATTCTATCTATCTGTCTGTCTGTCTGTATCTATCGTATGTCTGTCATGTCTATCTGTCTATCGATCTGTCTGTCTGTCTGTCTCTCTGGTCTGTCTGTCTGTCTGCTCTCCTCTATCTATCTCTTCTATCTTACTTGATCTATCTACTGTCTGTCCTGTCTGTTTGGGTCTGTCTGTCTGTCTGTCTGTCTGTCTGTCTGTCTGTCTGTCTGTCTATCTATCTATCTATCTTATCTATCTATCTATCTATCTGTCTGTCCTGTGGTCTGTCTGTCTGTCTGTCTGTCTAATCTATCTAATCTATCTATCCTATCTATCTATCTATCTATCTGTCTATGTCTGTCTATCTATCCTGTCTATCTATCTATCTATCTATATCTATCTATCTATCTTTCTATCCTGTCTGTCGGACTTATCTGTCTGTCTGTCTGTCTGTCTATCTGGTCTGTCTATCTATCGGTTTTCTCTATCTATCTATCTATCTATCTATCTGTCTGTCTGTCTGTCTGTCTGTCTGGCTGGATCTTCTGTCTATCTGTCTGTCTGTCTATTATTACATCTATATATATATCGATCTATCTGTCTGTCTGTCTGTCTGTCTGTCTGTCGGTCTATATATTCTATATATCTATCTATCTATCTATCTATCTATCATCTATCTATCTATCTATCTATCTATCTATCTATTATCTATCTTTCTATCTGTCTGTCTGACGGTCTGTCTGTCTGTCTGTCTGTCTGTCTCTATATTCTATCTATCTATCTATCTATCTATCTATCTATCTATCTATCTATCTCTCTGTCTGTATGTCTGTCTGTCTATCTATTATTCTATCTATCTATCTATCTATCTATCTATCTATCTATCTGTCTGTCTGTCTGTCTGTCTATTATTATTCTATCTATCTATCTATCTATCTATCTATCTATCTATCTGTCTATCTGTATGTCTGTCTGTCTATCTATCTATCTATCTATCTATCTATCTATCTATCTATCTATCTATTATCCTATCTATCTATGTGTCTGTCTGTCTGTCTGTCTGTTATTCTATTCATCTATCTATCTATCTATCGATCTGTCTGTCTGTCTGTCTGTCTGTCTATCCTTCTTCTTTACTCTTCTATCTATCTATCTATCTATCTGTCTGTCTGTCTGTCTGTCTGTCTGTCTGCTGTCTCTTATTCTGTCTATCATCTATCTATCTATCTTATCTATCTATCTATCTATCTATCTGTCTATCTGTCTGTCCATCTGTCTGTCTGTCTGTCTATTATTCTATCTAGATATCGATCTATAAAGTATCTATCTATCTATCTATCTATCTATCTATCTATCTATCTATCTATCTATCTATCTATCTATCTATCTACCTGTTAAATGTTATTTGTTATAAATGTTTTCATATGTCCACAATAAAATGTCAAAAAGAGCCATAAAAAAAACACATAGAGACCATGAACACTTTGTCTCTTGTTATGAAAAAGAAAAAAGCCATGAGTCGGCAGACAGCAGGGTCAGCGAACACTGGATCGTGTCCGAGAGGCAGCCAAGCCTCTCATCAAAGCCCATCTGATAATTTTCCACAAGATCTTCCTGTCAGGATGTTATGATTCTCAGAGCGTTCGGTGGCCAGTGATAAATGGTGACTTTCACTACTGTCCCCACCGCCACATGTGTGATGTCATACTCCCATCATGCCCTGCATCTGTCCACAAGGGAATCCAGGGACTTTCAGAGAGTGGGACTGAAATATTTCAGTCTGCACATATGCATAGTTTATTATGACTGGATGGTTGAATTTCAGCCTAAACGGTTCAGGGAGGAGGATGTGCGATTATTCATTTTCACGCTTTGAAGCTATTTGACGAGCCCGCCTTGCTTCAAAACACTCGGCGTTTGACTGACAGTTCATTTCATGTTGTGCTTGTCTTACGTTTCATTGGATCAATCATTTAGAAAATGGCTACTCACAAGAATAATCCTGAAAAACGTGTGATTCCATGTCTAGCGTATTTATTTAGTAATTCAGCTTGGATTTAATAATTGTTTTCGTCAAATAGTTGAGAGAAAGCCACAGTGGAAGGCCGTATTGGTTTTTTGGCAGGGCTTAGAGTTTTCTCAGCAATCGTGTCCACAAACGCATTAAATCAACAAGCTGGGGTGCATTGTTTGTTTTCACAGTATATCTCACCCTCACTTTGTATTGGATGATTGGTTTTAGATTTCCTGCCTAGTAATGGAAGCCACTGCAGGAATGTATTAGCAGTGCCGCAGTACATGCTAGCATGACACGCAAAAACGTACCAGCAGAGACCATGAGGAACGTGTACATGTTATGTCATTTGAACGCCAAAATCGTTCTTATCCCAAACAGTTTTTGAATCAATGCTAAACACACAGAAATGTTGTAGCTCCTGATGAACCCTAAAGGTGCGGTCACATTAAAACTTGAACTTGTTGCAAAATCTGTGTTGGAAAATCTTTCGCCCTCATATGAAATTCCAAATTTTATTGATTCCTATTGAAATTACTGGGTTATGCCACCAAATAAATAAATAATCAGTAAACATTGCTAAATGTGACTGCACCTTAAGAATGGGGTCTGAAAACAAAAAAAGTTGGACTTATTTAAGTTTCATTTTAAGCAAACATTTGCTTACAAACATGTGAAATATGTAATGTATAAAAAAAAAAATATTTCACAAAAAAAAAAAAAATCATAAAAAAAAAAAAATATTTCACTAAATTTAAAAAATGTTTTAATTTAGTTAGTTGCCAAGGCAATATTTCTAATTTTCTGTACTAAAATAACTAAAACGAAATAAACTAAAAATAAAAACTAAAATGTAACAAAATGTGTGCTAAAAGGAAACTGTGTGTGTGTGTGTGTGTGTGTGTGTGTGTGTGTGTGTGTGTGTGTGTGTGTTAAACTAATAAAATGACAGAACAAAAAATTACTAAAATTAAAAGGAAACAGAAAATATTTTTTAAAAAAATACATATCAAAATAAACTTAGAATAATAAGAATTTAAAATAATAAAAAAAAATCAAAATAATGAAAAAAAGCAAGAGTATAAAAAGTATATCAACAATACATAACACTGATGTAGAGAAATAAATTAGACTAAACTACAGTAGACTGATGAAAAGTGAGTGTTTTGTGTTGCTATGTGGTTGCTAGGTGGGTTCTTACTGTCTCAAGTCTCTATAGACATGGCTCAGGTTCTCTTCAATCAATGGAAGTGTTTTTACTCATTAAATCGCCCCTTAGGCAAAAATAGGCTAATGTCTGTTAAAGCAAGATTTTCGTTCTATTTTATAATATAGTTTAAGTTGTAATCTAATACCATGACATTCAAAAATTGTAAGCATGGTTAAGTGTGAAATACTGTTTGTGAGCGCTGTAAGCGTTTAGCTATTAGAGAGTGTGTTTTGAGCTGCTTTAGCTGGAGTGTGTTAGAACAATACTACTCTGAGTGAGTGAGTGACTGTGTGTGTGTGAGAGTGAATTTCCTCCGCCGTTTATCTCCAGTGTTGGTGGCAGCTGAGATTTCTGGCCTGTGATGTTTCCCCTGCAGCCATTGTTCTGCTGGTGGGAGGGACCCTCGCGCTGGACGGACAGCTCTGCTGATCGGCCTCGGTTTCCTGCACAGACCCAGACTGCTCGTGCTGTTTGACTTACCTCTCTTATCACTCCTGACACTCACACACACACACGGGGAGGAGGGAAGGAAAAGGGGAACTACTACTTGTCTCAAAGAGCTGTTTTGAGAAGTCGAAGCAATGAGGCAGAGAACATATGCGACTTTAGTTTGACCATTTACTCATACAGTCAATACCAAGAACATATTTAGAAAAAAAAATACAAGATAGATAGATAGATAGATAGAAGATAGATAGATAGATGTGTTTTGCATTTGGTAGGTCAGTATATACATGTGTTTGCTACATTGTAATTACATTTATTATTACTATTTAACCCACATGCAATAAACTCGTGTGCAATTTTATATGACGTTATTTGACATTGTTACAGTGTCATTATACAAATAAGTACTTAGGCAACATTGTTTTACCATATGTAGTTACTACAGGGTTAGGATTGGGGTTTGGTTTGGGGTTAGTTGCTTGTGTAATTATGCATAACGGGGTTTTTCTGTTATTACAGTTTGAACTGGACTATGGTGGCCTAGTGGCAAAAAAAACAGAACAAAAAAAAAAAGGTTGGCATCTGATCTTGATTATGCCTGACGGATATGGCTTGTCACCTTCTGAACGCCGTACAATTATGCTTGCATGATTGATATGTATGTCAGAATTGATACAAAACTTTTCCACTTAACCTCTTAAATCTAAAGATGCATTAGTCGTTACATTGGTTTATTAATGGTGTCCACAAATCTCTTGACTGATCATGGGCATCGACTTGTTTGAATGTTTTGAAATGAAAAGAAAGCACCCCCCCGCCAACTGAGATTTTGCTTTATTAGCTTCTGAAACACCGAAATGAATTATTTTTATGGTACTTAATGTTGAATTACAGAGTTTGGAACTATATGTGATTTTATTTTATTTTTTTGGTCGATAAATTCCTTTGACCAAATGTTTGTAGCATTATGAGTGTTTCTGCGTTCGGGTGTACAGGAGGGAGAGGGTGAGATCACACTTTCTTAAGCAGCCGCTGGCTCCCTGTTTGGGCACGGACAAGACCAAGATTCTAGCTGATGATAAGATAAAGTATGTTTCCGCAGAGGCGCTGCAAAGGAAATGCCTATCTGATAGGGATTTTCACTTCTTATTTTGAATGGAAGGAAAAGACAGCAAAGAAGGTTTACTTTGGCAGCCTTGTAAACAACAAAGAAACAAAAAATTGATACTTTGGAACAACGACTGCTAAACTATAGTTGCTCTAGGACTGTGGTGTTGTTCAGATAACATTTTCTTGATTTCTTGTATGTTTCCAATTCGTTTTAATAAATCTGATATTTTGGATGAATTGGCTTCTGTGCACAAGTGATTGTGTAAAATATGTATCTAAATGCTGTTGTTTCTCATAGCCGAAGTTATTAAAAAATAAAATAAAAAAAAAAAAAAAAGCTTGTTTCTGGTTTTCTCAGTTGCATTATATATTTATCGGTTCAAGAAATCATTGCAAATTGGCTTGATTGCAAAAAATTGGTTTGAATGCATTGGTTTGATTTTGTTTACTACTTCAAAAGGGTAGCTTTCTGTGGTTTGACCTCTTTGTGATTCTTTAAAACTGCACATTTCCTTCATTTTTAGATAATGGACTGAAGAACAGGAAAGGACAGGGTGATGCACGGTTGTGAAATGACAGCTTTTTGGGTGTGGAAGAAATAATTAACAGTCAGATCTTCCACTCTTCCCTCTCTTTTCCTTTCTTTCCTCTCAGTGTTTCCCCCTTCGGCTTGTTTGTGAAGGTTGTCTTCTTGAGTCGCGTGACCTCTGGCCCTTGGCCGCCGCTCACATGTTCGCAGTGAAACCTCTTGATTGGATAATGCCAGTCTTCATGAAATGAGGTGAGGAAACTTTTGCTAACTCTTGGCCTCGAGGAACGTTGTTCCTGTGTGGGTTGATCAGAGCCGTGCCAGCCGAACATACAGCCAAAAAAGACAGCTGAAAGTATTTCCTATGTATTTCACTTTGACATGACTTTATCTGGTTTCTTTGGTATTTATTTAACTTGCGTCATTCCAGTTCTAGCACACACAAAAATAGATCGCGTTTAATGCAGGTTTGTTTAAAACATTTAAAAATAGCTTGAGGGACTTCTCGGGAAGTGTTGCAAGGTACTGATCTGATAATCTGATATATATATATATATATATAGTGCATAGTGTGATAAAACACAACATAATTAATATAAATTCCTGTGTCCTTTTTACAGAAACGTAATTATCCGGTTTCTCTGTAAAGTGTAATGATTGCAAACAGACAAGAGGACCACTTTATATTAGTTGTTTTTAACTATATACGATTATTTATAATAATAAATAAATAAACAAACAAACATTTGATACAATGTTCTTTTAATCATATGCCTAAATATACTTTACACTTAAAACAGCACATTTATTTCCTAAACGTTTAATCAAATTGTGGAGTTCAGATATATTTGACCAGCAAATTAAAAGCACAGTATAAGTAATAAGGTAAAACTTTACAATAGTTTGTTTGTTTGTGTGTTTGTTTGTTGGTTTTTTGTTTGTTGTTTGTTTGTTTGTTTGTTTGTTTTAGTTAACATTAGTTAACTACATTAGTTAACATGCACTAACAATGAACAATACTTCATTATACAAAAGCATTTATTAATTGTAGTTACTTTCTACATTTACTAATACATTTAAGATCAAAAGATAATAACATGAACTAGCATGAATATGTATTAAACATTAAAAAACAAAGCTTAATAAATATATTGCTCGTTATTAGTTAATGTTTACTAAACTATGTAACCAATTAGACCTGTTACAGTAAGACAAATAATATAAATGTAATAAAACATTAGTACATGCAAAATGCACGACGACATTTTAACTGAATTT
Source organism: Cyprinus carpio (assembly GCF_018340385.1). Classification (NCBI taxonomy): domain Eukaryota; kingdom Metazoa; phylum Chordata; class Actinopteri; order Cypriniformes; family Cyprinidae; genus Cyprinus; species Cyprinus carpio. The sequence goes on from NC_056573.1 coordinate 910,892, forward strand.
TGGATCTGTTACATTAAGATCAGATTCATTACAAAGGGCAAAATTGATGTTGATTATAATTAACTTTGAAGTCATTGTTCTCTGTTTCAGTATTTGTGTAGTTATTGCATTTTGCTTTTTTAGGTCAGTACGCTTGTTACATTGTAATTACATTGTTAGTACTACTGAACAACTTGAAATGATATTGTGAAGCAGATTGCTAAATGTAAAAATAAATAAAAAAAACTGTCTGCATTGATTCTATTCTTATGAAATATATCAACATATGTTTAACATGGATATAAAATATGTGGACATAATGTAAAGTGTTACATAGACGTTCTCTGTGCTCAGCTGATGAATGTACAGTAAGCTGCAGACGCTGAAGGAGCTGCACAATGCCAGAAGATAATCAGACAGCTCCTCTGTAGAGCACTTCTCAAGGCAAGATGTGCTGTTTATTTTTCTTGGCGGTGGAAGCGCTTTGGCAGTGTGGTGTCGAAGCCCACTCCAGTCACTTTAAACGCTGCGGGTCAAGGGTCAGAGTGCTTAAAGTGTAGCAATTGTGCTATGACAGACTTGAAGAGGCATAATTGTACGATAGTCAACCTTCGATTGTGAAAGCGATAACCAAAATAGCAAAGAAAACAAATGGATTTTAAAACATGCACACTCACAGAAGAACATGAACTTTGCTTGTCCTAACAGGCTGTGATGTATTGTGGACTCGCTAGTATGGATGAGCTAGTGTACTGTACTTTCTTAGTTGGAGCTGCATTATTCACGATGTTACTTTCACTTTGAGGTTATTAGGTTTTCCAACACTTCAAAACGTACTACAGCCCATTTCACGTCCACTTCATTTGACTCACACCCCCCTCCCTCCCATCCTGACATGGTCCCAAAAGTGTAAGGTCATTATTAAAATTGTGCATCAATTAAGATAAGGAAAAATGACTTTCTCTGTCTGGCCTTTGAAGTCGGTGGGTTTTTCCCCTACGCTGCTGTTTCAGAGCAGACGCTGCTGAGGGGGTCGAGCCACGCTTTGGCATTGACTTTGATCTTGTAGTCAGGCGGAGAGTTTTTTCTTTGTATGATGAAACTTACCTTCAGAAACTCTCTGCCATGAAGACAACACCTCATGGATTAATGCCGTTTTGAGAATCCTGCTAGGGTTTTCTGTTGATGTGGGCATCACATGATCCCAGCAGTATTTGTGAGACTGACACAGTTTATCATTTTCTGTTTCTGTCAAACAATATGTAATTTTCGGAAGTCTTTTTGACAATCTGTTTATAGGTTATAGATGATTGTGCTATTAATTTAGCAACCTAGGATTACTGGAAAGTGGCAAAATTATATTATTCTGCAAAATTATATTAGATTGCTACCTAACTTCTTAACATTTCAAAGTCAAACTTCCAGTATATAACACTAAAAGTGTGTTCAACTTTATTTTTATTACATTGTTTGTTTTGTGGCTGTTCAGAAATTAAATGTCCAGTGAGTTGCATTAAAGAGTGTTCAGTTTTGTCTGAATCAAATGAACATGAATCTGGCAGCCTTTTATAACGTTTGCTGTTATGCAGTACGCAAATGAAATATCCGGTGAGTGGCACAAAAATGTTAATGCTCTAAATTATTATGCCACATACACTGAACCTATCCATTAATTTTAAATATTAAACCATGACATTTTAGCTTGATTCTACATTTTTTTTAAACTCTTTTATTAAGTTTTGTGACTCTTGTTTCACCAGACTCTTATCTGACTGCTCTGCAGCACTGCTTTACCAGGTGCGCTACTGAGCAAGTTTACTACATTAGAAAAGCCATACATATGGAGCTGGTTATGTGATGCAAACATAAAAATGCATTAGAATACAAATCATGCACCATGGCAAAACTCTTCTGAGGTCATAACAGAGTATTGTGCAAGCGACAGCATGAAATTACATCTTTATTAATCAATAATCTGCCTCGAAAAAAACAATTTGTGCGAAACAGAATAAACGTTGTTGATGTTTTACTGAAACTAATGTTCATTTCAGCTTGAAACTGCAGTGAATTTTATTGGAATGTTTTTGGAGTTTTGCAATAATTTAGATAGAGGCACGTTTTTCCACTGACCCTGGTTATACGTCATCATCTCTGTTGGAGTGCATTAAGAAAAAGTTGGTATGTGTGCAAGATAAAATGCTTTGTTTAAAATGTGTTTTTTTTGTGTGTTGTGCAAGACAATTACCAACAGGACTTCCCTTTCAAAATCTGACCTCTTGTAAAGTCCCTGTGTAATTGACACGCTGCTCAAGAGAACAAAAATGTAAAACTAGTCTGCAACTTTTGTCAGCTTCATATGTGTGTATGATTGTGGTCTGTCCAGGGTCAAAGCCAGCTTTTAACAACAAGCATGAATTTAAATATAGAAGCCAAAACTGACATTTATTTCACACTTGTCCTTTATGCAACCATGAACAAATTATAATAATAATAATAATAATTTGTTTCCATCTATCCAAACCACACACAATGACTTTAATATTTTGACATGATGTCTTCCACACTCGGCCAAGAAAAGGAAACCAAACTTAATGGTAGCATGTAAACAAGAACTCTACCTAACCAGGTCCAGGGTCAAACAAATGAGCTGTTGACAGGGTCTTTCTGAACTGTGTGTGTGACAGAGAGAGAGAGAGAGAGAGAGAGAGAGAGTGCTTTTGATTTCTGTGGAGTTCAGAGAGCAAGAAACAAGGACAAAGAGAAACGTGAATGTTTGCCATACCTCACTAACATCAGTGAGGGACTATCAAGTGTCCATTTCGGCTTTTGACCGTCGCCATTGGCATATTACTGCATTTCTCTTAGATTTGCCTTCCATCTTACCTGTAACTTAAGCCAGTATTTTGTGCAGTACACATTATAAAAAGTATCATTTTAGTGAACTCTGCCAAATGTTTCAATTGAACAGATTTAATTTAAGCATTTCTCTCGGACCCCCACCCGTGTCTCCTCTGTGTGTGAGAGCACTTTCAGTGAGGTCGCTTGAATTTGATAAAACAGGACATATTTGGTTTGTCTGAGGTTACTGCTGTGGCCCATAACTGGATTCATATGATGGTGATTACTTACGAATTATCTGAAACATGCATTTGTGCATATGACATTTTTAGGATTGATATTCTGACACTTGTGGGTTTTGATGACGTCATACACACACTGTCTTCTGATTGGTCATGTACAGTTAGAGACATTGTTCACAACTCTTCTAAAGAAGACACATGTGAGATTACTGGGGTCTTTTTTGCAGGAGACACATTTGAGAAACAGAAGACGTCAGATAAGTCTTCGGCAAACGTTAGACTTATTTTTTAGTTGTTGTGGAAATGAGCAGAATTGTCAGTGTATTCTCTATGAGAGTGGAGTGATGGGCTCCAGCAGGGATTGTGGCATTAATTAAGCTGTGAGAGCAACGAAAATCCTGAACTTTAGGCAAATGTAAAAAAAAGATGTAGCCTGTGATGTCTGTCATGAGCATTTCATGATCTGCTAGTTTTAGTACTTAAATCACATTGGTATAATTTAAAATGTACTTAAGTGTCTTACGAAACCATTGTTGCTCTCTTTAAATACACTTAGGTGGCCTTTTATTTCATTGAATTTACATTTATGCATTTGGCAGATGCTTTTATTCTGAAGCAACTTACATTGTATACAAGGTACACATTTATTTTATTATTAGTAGTAGTATTTTTTAATCAGGTTTTGCTTCCCCTGAAAACTGAACCCATAACCTCAGTGATCTTAGCGCCATACTCTACTGTTTGAGGTACAGGAAAGCTGTAATTGCAAAAATGTGTAACGAAACATAGTATTAAGGTTTGGAGTACACTACAAGCACACACTTCGTTTTCACAAGTGGGTAGGGAAAGTCAAAAATGAGCTTATTTACTTTCCTAATAAACATTCCTGGTCGTATTGTGAATGATTCAACTGTGCATGAAATTCTAAAATAAACAATGTTTGTCTGTGAGCTTTCATTAAAATGTCATACAATTTGCTCCGCCTCCAAAAACTCTGATTTTCTATTTCAGATGACTTTGCCAAGCCATTTTATTTTTCAACCTCTCCATGCAACTGCCTGTCATGTGTCGATCTGATGAAGATCAATTCTAAAAAATGTCCTCATTGAATATCCTGTTTCAGTTGGAAATGCATCAAATTAGTGAAGCTAAATGGGTTGCGAACGAATATTGACTTTAACTCTGACTCTCCAGCACTGTGATGTGTGTGTATGCGTGCGTGTGCATGTGTGTGTGTGTGTGTGTGTGTGTGTGTGTGTGTGTGTGTGTGTGTGTGTGTGTGTGTGTTTATGACACTTGGGGAGGTAAATCCTGGTTTCCTGGTATTCTGGACACAGGCACAGATCACAATCAGAGTGGAAACATGAAATAATCTTGAGCAGAGAAAAGCCCTGTACAAATATCCCTGTACACACACATACATGCAGTCAGAGGAAACCCTTGCTTCTGTTTGTCATCTATAGCGTCTGTAAAATCTGCTGTAGTCACTGTCCTGTTTAGTGAGTATTTACAAGTTTAATTTCCAGAGATTGGTTTCATTACCTCTCACACAGCAGCACTGATGCATAGTTTTAACCACAATTGTTTTAAAGAGAATTATTTCTAAAACAATGTTTATTTGTTTTTACTTTCTGTGTGTTTCTGTACCTTAAATCCCAAAGAAGGCCAGCAGTTGGTGGTAGGCAAAATGCTATATGTGTAAAAATGGTGTAAAATAAATAAAATGACTACAAGCAACTCACACTTACCCAGATCAGATTAGTATATTAATCAAACCAAACCATCCAAACAAAACACAGCAATTTATACAAGTATGACACAAACTGTCCACCGCCATTGTTCATTTCGGAAAAACAAACATGGTAGGTATTTCTGACCCGCATGCTCTCTGGCTACTGACACATTTATTGGAGAAGAGTTTTTAACAAATAATAATAATAATAATAATAAAAGAAGATCAGAATAATAATAATAATAATAATAAAAGAAGAATTAAATCAAATAAATAACCATCTATGCCTTGTCCCAAGATCTCTGCACCTGTATATATAATGTGTTTTAACGCAGAAGAAGAGATCCAGGCTCAGAATTCCTGCATGTTTATACTGATCCTGGTCACAAAAAAAAAAAAAAAAAAAAAAAAAACCCTTGAAGAAAACTGGTGAACATCTGCCCTGGACTGCATGTATAAATCTCAGAGTGCTGATTATTATCAATCACCATATAATATCTTATTCATGAGCATATGAAGAGAAACCTCACCCTAGACCAGCACTTGTTTTTTAAAGATGATGAGGTTTAGGAAATATGATCCTGTATACAGCAAGTCTTTAATGTACTAGTGAAAACATAACAGGGAAAACAGCAATATAATCATGTCAGGCATATCTATATTTACAATGTCTAATTAGCATTCTTGTTTTTAGTTGTATCAACAGGCAGGCGATAATAAAGCCACATGTGAGCATTACCATGCAGTGACCTATAACCAACATTAGTATGAAAAAAAAAAAAAACATTAAAAATATTATAAATAAACAATAAATGCATGTTGTTGTTATTTGGTAGAAGCATAATTTAGTAATACATTTTATTATAGAAATGTCACACCATTAAAATGAAGCCTGTGCGTTTAGTAGCCCTGAATTTTAATATTCCATTAATTGATTTATGTATGATTGTGCTGATTTTGTTGTGCACCAGTTATTTGCAGTATTAGCTTTTTACTTAAAAAAAAAAAAAAAAAAAACTTAAAAGCACACATGTATTTTGTCACAAGGAGAACACGCATAAATGAGATGAATAGAAATGACATTTTGAATGGGGCACAGTGCTAAAAAGGAAAATCATTCAACAAAGAAAGGCATTGAACTGTATTTCAGAGGACGCTGTGGTTATTATTATATAAAACTTAAATCGTTTTAAATTGACTCACTTAATGTGCATTTTTGTCTTTGGCAACTGCAGATATAAAACTATATTTATTAGTGGCATTAATTATAAATAATATATACATATAGCAAATTTAAAATAAATAAATGAACCTTATAACGACGAACCTACTTTTTTATCCTGGTGATTAAATATATTAGCTGTAGACAGTTTGATGACAAATTATGCCGAACGAGGAAAGAAATTGCACTCATTCGTTATTAACTAAATCGAGTCATCATGGGACACCGGCATTATTTGTTTTTAGTTAGTAGGAGCATAGTTACTTTGAAGTTTATTAATCGGACGGGCCTAAACCTTTCAAAAAGTAATACCAACATTTACTCCAAATGAAAAATGCCAAAAAAAACAAATATCAAAAAGAAATTCACATTCATACCATTCAAACTTTTTAAATTAAGAAGTCCACAAAAGAGACAGTGACTTTTTGACCTGAGGAAAAAAAATCGCAGGTTCACATGCAGGTTTCATTCATCAAGACCTCTCACAGATGATCACGTTTTCCCTCTCTGGCTGAGGTAATTAAAATAGGAAAGGGCGGCCAAGACTTCAGGAGGGAAAATCTGATCGTAAATTTAAATTGGAGACAAAATCTTCTATGTCAAAGCAGCAGAATCGAGGTATTCAGGTAAAAGCGGCTATAATTAGTACAGGAGGCGAGGTGGGCTGAGGGTCCGTACTCAAGGCGAGTCTGTGTTGAGCTGCGCGGTTTTGTGCAGGGTGCTCGGGTTATCCAAAGGTCGGTGGACTCGGCCATTTCCCTTAAAACTAAAATCACACTGGTCCCTTTATTCACGCAAAGAGCGCCTTCCAAACGTGCAGGAGCCAGTGATGGGCGACTGGGATGTATGTGAGAGCTGCAGACTGGATGGAGATGCCAAGAAACGGCGACTTGCTTCTTAAGATCGGTTAATTGTTGAGGCTTTCAGATGTTTTGTTCAGCAGGCCGGCCAATATCTGGAAATGCGGTCTAAATTTAACCATTTGGTCTAAAGTGAGCGTGCAGTAAAAATGCTTCTTTCAGTCGTTGCTGTTTAATTAAATTAAGTGGAAACCTGTTGTCGACTCCGACTTTGATTCTGTAACCCGAACTCGCGTCCCACAAGCTTCATCCGCGGGGAAGCCATTTATTCAGCTTAAAGAGAAAAATCGTGGGTTTCGAAGCACGCTAAAAAGGAGGCTACAGGGTGGGATATTTTTTTCAGGACAAGTCTTTGAGCCTTTAACTGGCAGTTCGACTGTCAGACAGAGCCTGAGTCTATGTGGACTCCTAATTGAAAACAGATGGCGCTTTGAGGTTGGGCTCTGTGCAGCAACTGTGAGTCTGAGACGCTGCTCTTTTCCATTCAGCCTCAGCTCTCAGTCAAGCATACAGGTGCACGGTGTATTTCTCTCTCCCTCTCTCACCTAGCTCTTCTGTCCTCACTCAACCGGGAAATGGAAACGTCTATACCGATGCGGATTGATCCAGAATCTGGGTTTGGTTTTAGCGCGTGACCTGCATATTTGTGGATGAGCGTTTACTGTTGATCCGGTTGGTTAGGTTACACTGGCATCCATGTTAAAGTTGCATTAGACGAATAGGTACTAAATAATATAGCATATTATAATTTGACGTTACACAGTGTTGTTGTAATGTCGGTATTAATTATACTGGTTTGTAATTTCAAAAACATAAGAACATGAGACAGGAAACTATACGGGTTTCATTCATTCAAATTAAAACTGTAAATAATCCGCTGCATTTTCAAAAATATAGGCGAAGGGCAGTATTAATTACGATGATTTATAGATTAAAGGGTGTGTGTGTTCAAAACACTACAAATTAATTAGCTTACCGTTTTGTATCCGCAACATAATTCCTTCATTTAATAAAGTTCTGCTAACCCATCCTCAAACAATAAGTAAATAATCTGATCAGAAGATCTTTGGTTTGCTTTTCAAGGTGGTTGAAAAATAATACTGAAATATGAACACATATGTGATTATATAATAACATATATGTAACACATATATAGTGGATACAGGTATAGACAGCATTCTCCTGTAGCAACAAAAATACTGAAGATGACTTTATTTAGAAATCGTCTCACATATTCTGCTTTTATTTTTTATGCATTTTACATTGTCTCGTTGATAAATCACACGCGCCACGCGCAGACCAAAAGCGCCAGCCACTCATCACGGTCTTGACACTGAAACGGATATATAGCTAAACACAGCGTAATATTCTTCATCTGTGCAATAACGAACGTAGATGTAAAATAAATATAGTTCAGTAGGTAAACAGTTTAATGGGTCGGTTCACTATAGAGCCTGATTCTGCTAGAGAGAACGATACTTGCGACTGATCAGTAAATTAAATCAAATTAGCTTTTTAATCTTTAATCATTTTAATCATTTAATTTACAAACGTATTAGAAGTCTGCATGGATATACTTAGTCCAGAAGTTGAGATGTTGCCGTGTTATTCATGTAATACGATTTGTTTTGTGGTAAACTATGTTTTAATTTGCATTTGGTTAGTGTTTTCTGTTGTGGCATTTGGAGAGATAATATCTTCTCTAATGCTTGGGTTACGCTTCATATCAGCAGAATCAATCACTTTTATCTGTTCTGTCATGTAAAATTGTCCTAAAATCTGCTTGCTCGTCGATATTGTTCTCCTAAATTGAAATTGGGATGTTTTGACATCAAAGTAATGCTGAAGATAATTACTTTTAACGTCTGGTTTTAAATCCATGTGGGATACACGTACAGGAATGTAGCGGAAACATGTGCAGAACTGAATAAATATTGTATTTTAAAATAATAATTATAATAATAATGTATCCACTGATATATAGATTAATACCAAACAAAATGGCCGGCCCATCTAAATATCTGGACACAGGAAAGCATGCATAACATTTGAGCTACAAAATATTATAGAAATCCGAAATCCGGAAGATCGTCCGGATTGTGTAGCATTTTATTATTAAATATTTTTAACATTTTAAATATGCGTTTTAGAACGGGAAATGTATTAAATAGAAACATTTTACATAAATTGTTGCAAGTATTCTTTTGGAATTTATGTTTGGTTTACGCTTCAACAGCCGCTTTTATGTTGCTGAAAAAATACTTTATTAATATTTAAATAACTTTTAATCTGCTTTGAACAAATGATGAATAGCAGTTCAGTTAATTATTTGAACATTATAATTAGAAGACGATTGTAAAAGCAAGATAGGCCTTTTCTACATTACATGTAGGCTATTATTCTTGCGCAAAACAGCTATGATTCGTTTCAAAAACCAGAGATTGCAACGCCATAAAACACTCCAACCTCCAGCCTGGCGCAGGGATCAGGATCTCTCTCAGTCCAAGAGCTCGAATGAAAGCCTGCATGTGGGATTTCAAATGAAGGCCTGCAAGCAGCAAAATGCAGTTCTCTTCACCTGGACTGACCGATAAGACTGCATGCTCGTGAGGGAGTGAGCTCGAAATCATGCAGATTTAAGAGGCTGATTTGGAGAACGCAGCACGTTCGTGTCGCTGTGCTCCTGCGGTGTTGTTGATGGTGCTCCGGCGGCCGACATCCTCCCTGTTGACCCCCGTCCCCTTCTGCCTTTTCCGTCTCATGAAAAATGATTCCTGCGCACTGATTGAATTTTATTCCTTCCTGACCTGGCCCGTTCTGTGAGGGCGCCATCAATCTTGGGCTTAACACGACGTTTGTTTATTACTCGGGGAAGGCTCTAATGACTTTTATGAGCATGATTACAACTTTTTTTGTGGGAAGAGAAAACGCTGTGGAAGGCCAAAATTCATTGTGACAATATGCACATGCGCTGCACAAATTATTTATAAGCTGTAAAGTAATTTGTGAGTGTCATGTTTCATATATGAACGCTTACTGATACTGAAACCTATTATTATTATTATTATTATTATTATTATTAATCAGCCTACATCATGCTTATTATTATTGCCGTCACAAAAAAAGGTCCAACTATTTATTTTCATATCTAGAAATTATGTATATGTAGTATGACTACTATTTTAAAGTAAATTTTTAAACAAACGGAATATGGGCACATTTACCACATACCAACCCGAGTGAACGAGGCAAATCCGAGACTTTTTGTTGACGCACGCTTGTTAATTGCCCGATTAATTAACCGCTGTAGTCACTAGCAACTGCTCATGCAATGAAAATATACGTGAGGCACTGAGAACACGCGCGTGCATTTGCCCTCAAGGTCTTTGGGCCTATAACTGGGCCGCAGACTAAAATAAAGACATAAAAAATAATATCGTCTATAAATAATAATAATAATGATAATAACAAATCTACACAAACTTAAATCTTTTTAAAAAATGTTTCAGTATCAGCGAGCTTTCATGCACTGAAAAAAAATGGTAACATCTAAATTAACTGGTTTCATTTAAGTCAAAAATATTATTTAATATCTCTGAATCAACCTAAATACATTAATTTATAAAATTCAATGTTATGTGTTCAATCAGATAACAATTGCAGATAATCACTTTTTACGGTGAATACGCTTTTGAATGTTCTTCATGTTTTAATTAATTGTTCAGAAATTTTGATAATTTAAATGTTCGTGGCATCACATCTCAATAAAATGAAGAAAAATAGAAGAAGATGCCACTCGCTTATTCCCAAACAGCCTTTCTGAATAACTGTGAATCAAAAAACTGTTATTAAACATACGGGCATTTTAGTGACATGTTTCTTTAACCTGACTGGTGGACGTTCAATTTAACGTCAGAAGAATTAAATTAATCTGCATCTTTTGATTTTATATATATATATATTATATATATATATATATATATATATATAGATATATATAATATATATATATATAATCATATACAGGAATTGGTTTTCATTAAAACCAAATTCCTGAGCACCCTACAATTACATCTAAAAAACCCAAATGCTACTCCACCATATAAGTACATCTCAATCATCATATTAACCAAGCTATGCACAATGACCCCCTTCCTCCCCCCCCCTGCATATGGCATGTCTGGTATGATATTAACCAAGCTATGCACAAGTAAACACGTGGACACTGAACACAAGCGCTGAATTACAATGACCAAACACTGTTCCCAATCGCCTCAGGTCACAATGATGACAGACAGTCCAAGTCTGCATATGGAGCTGCGTAAGAACAAATTACAGCAAAACACGTCGTCACCTCACAGCAATTAAAATATAAATTGCATGGCAATATTTATTTTATTACTACCACTGCTACTGATCTGTAAAAACAAAATCTGCAGTTGCTATTTAAAGAGCTTTGTCTGGTCTAAACCTTCAAAATTATTATTATTATTATTATTATTATTATTATTATTATTATTATTATTTTGATTCAATCACATTAAGTAATATTTTGACTTAAAACCAGATAAATTTGATGCTAAAAAAACAACAACATAACAAACAAAAAATCATCATTTATAGTAAATACTACAAATAAAAATAATAATAATAATAATAATAATAATAATAATAATAATAATTGTGATAGGAAGAATAATAAGATCAGAATCCATCCTTACTTAATTGCGGGCCGTACATTCTTGAGAATTTCAATTGAATTCAATCACATGATATTTCTTATTTATATCCAATATAGCCTATCTATTTAGTATAAACAAAATAAGCGTAAAATGTTGCTATAAGTTATGTAATGAGTAATGAAAAAAGGACTAAAACCTAGAAGCTAACATTTAATTACATAAAAAAAAATGATGAATGCATATTTAGTATTGCACGGTTCCATAAAATGCTGAAATGGGCCTGTGATTAATTTCATTCAGCCTGCATGATCAGAACATTTTTATTCGTTTCTTGGTGTATTTTAGGATTATACGAACGTTTGGATCAAGAAAAGTCCAACTGTGCCACAGTAAAGACGAATAATTTCGACCCTCTCATTTGGATCATTTATACAGGTAATTGGCACTTTCTTCAAGTTATTGTGCTCTAAATGTATTATTACTGTATAGTAGCACAGAGTTGTGTTCCTGACGGGTTTAAGAAATCAAGCGTAGCCTAATTTTAACTCAAATAGCATGGCAATTTATTAAACAAACAATGCAGTTCCTTCAGAATACTTTTTCAACAAGAGGAGATAATTTGAAAGAATATGGCGTTATACATGTTCCGTTCCTTGTTATAGTGGAACATTTGGACTATGAATGCAGTTCAATTTAGAAACACTTTTTGGTGTTTGGTCCATAATATCCGGCTACACTTTAGAAATAAATTACTATATGCAATTTACACGTAATAACAAGTCCATAAACGTGTGACGCACGTCAACACAGCCCAGCATATAGCTCACAAAAACGAAGAAGACTTACGTGTTATTCGAAGTAACACTGTCCTTAACAAACCAAGATCTAGTTCGGTTTCTGTTCAGTCCATCTCGGGGGTAGAGTAGGTAAATATCAACGTGTCTCGGTATCAAGAAAAGGCAAAATCAACAACAACAAAACGAAGAAGAAGAACGAAAAATACTTGTTTGGTCAAAACTTGCTGCAGTCATACACAAAAGCCCCTGACGTGCGGTATATGGGCTGACTCGGGGGAAACGACATTTGACAGCTGTTATTCCCGTTCACTGGTGAATTATTCAGACCGATTCTCTGCGATTCAAACATCTCTCGAACCGAATGGAAGTTCTGCTGCTGCGCAGGGTACGTGGCGCCCAGGTGGCCAATGTCTCCGGCCTGGTTTAGGTACCATGACGCGAGGCGCCCTTGGTGCGCATGGTGGCCCTCCTGAGGATTCCCGTGGTTTAAGGACGACGTGGTGGTCGTGATCGAGTAATCGGGCAGAGTTTCGTCCACGGTGGTAGTGGCGGCCAGGTGTCCCGAGCGATCCCCGCCCGCGTACAAGCTCATGGCCTGCATGTTGCAGTGATAGGTGGCATTGGAGGTAGTCGAGATAGAGTTCTGGCTGCAGGGCGAGCTATACACGGACGTCTGATTGGGCGAATAGTTCAGGGACAATGTGGGAGTTATACCTGTCCGTGAGGAGGCCACGAGAGACGGGGTGAGCTCGCCGGAGCTCTGAGGCGAGCCGCGGAGGGAGGTCATGATGTTATCCACGCTGAAGCCCTGCGCGGGGGCCTGGCCGTGGTGGTGATGCTGCTGCTGCTGCTGCTGCTGCTGCTGCTGTTCCCCGGCGCTGTCCAGGCTGAGAGAGCGGGTGGACGGGATGCTGTGCGGGCTGCCGCTCGACATGCTGCTGCTGCTGCTGTCGGGGCTCTCAATCTTGGGAACAGTTCTTAGCGAGGGCGAAACAGCCTGCGGCGGCGTGGACGTGCCGTTCTCGGTTTTAATGTCCTGAATGCGCACGGGCTGCGAGCCCGGCACCGACTGCTCCTGGTCGCGGCCCGTCTGCTGCTGTGGCGGCTGATTCTGCTGCTGGCGGGAAGGCGCTTCCTTCACAGTTCGCTCTTCCTTATCCTTTGAGGCGTCCTTCTTTTTGAAACGCCGCCGTCGCCTCAAAAAGCTGCCGTTCTCAAACATATTATACGAGTCCGGGTCGAGAGACCAGTAGCTGCCTTTGCCAGGTTTTTTGTCATCGCGGGGCACTTTGACAAAGCACTCGTTCAGGGACAGATTGTGTCTGATACTGTTCTGCCAGCCCTGCTTGTTGTCCCTGTAAAAGGGGAAGCGCTCCATTATGAACTGATAAATGCCGTTTAGGGTCACCCTTCTGTCCGGGGAGTTCTGGATGGCCATCGTGATGAGCGCAATGTAACTGTACGGCGGTTTTACCATATCCTTGGGCTGCGGCTGCGGCGTGTACGGTCCGTACGCCCTCGCCATGCTGGCAGGGTACTGCTCATGGGCCGCGTGAGAGTACATGCTCATGGGGGCTGGCATCCCGGTGTACCCCCCTCCGGCGGCGGCCCGGTAATAACTTTGGTCGCTGCTGATGTACGGCACGACTCCCAGCGAGTTGGGACTGGAGACGGAATAGCGCGCCTGCATGACTTCTCTCCAAACGGCGCTGGCGAAGAACAGACAAGTCAAGAAGTTTGAAGCAATCCACAAACCCGCTTGAAACTGGGAAGGCAGTCCAACCGAGAGTCCACGTTCTGCCACCGTATTTATAAAATGTGACTATTGGATTGGACTCGCGTACTGGCCACCTCTTTCTGTCGGAGAGCGCATTGAAAAACTTCTGAACGCTAAGCATCGGTCACTACATAATGCTTTTGCGCACTTCAATTCTTTTCCCCTTTTGCTGCCAGTAAGACTCCTCCCAATAACATCTAAGTTGTCCAATGGGAGGTCGGGCCGTGCAAAGCGAGCGGCCACACACAAGGTTGAAGAAAAACGAGAGGTGACGTCACATCCCACCCCACCCAAACAAAAAACACACCACAACATAAATAAAAAAACCATACTCAAACCAAACTAGCCAGCGCGGATACGCACCAGATTGAAAAATACTTTAACGATTATAATACAACATTACAAAAACGTTTCTGAATTAATCAATAAAAAAAATAATTCACAAAAATTTAAAAAAAACATTAATCCAGTCATAGTGTATCACACTCCTTTTCTGAATTATTCGATTAATTAATTCATACATAAACATTTCAAACAAACTTTAATCCAGTCATAGTGTAAATAAGTGCTAATAATGAATTGTAATGGCTTGTATTTCGCACCTCCCCATTAGAAGCTTGGGAGAACATTTGTTTTCAAATAATCAATATGGGAATTAGCGTAAATAATCTCCGTCTTCCTGCATTCTTGTCATAATGCTGGTTCTTCATTAACACTGCTGTTAGGTAACGGTCTCAATCAACACTGGTGAGCGGATCAAAGCCCATCGTCCCGGGCAGAGAGCTCATTATGCTGGAATTAAGCAAATTAAGACACTGGAGAAAGAGCCGAGGTGCGAAAGTTTGCTCCAAGTGCGAGCGAGATTAAAAGCCCTGAGAAACAAATAAAGCAAAACACCTCACATGTGTCACCACTGGTCAAAGAGTGAAAATCATGCCATCCTTCACCTTACTGCCTCTGCGCTGGTTTATGACATGCCAATAAAATCGGTGTCTTCGTGAAATGCTTTACTTCCAAAATAATGCCCTAAATTTATGTTTATTTATGTGGCATTAAGGACTTTACAGATTGTCAAGTCAAGTCACCTTTATAGCGCTTTAAAGAAAGCAGCTTTACAGTGTCACACAGGAGAATAGTTTGTTAATAATGCAAGAGGACAATAACAAACAGTCAATTTAAGTAATGTCATCTAGTTCAGCTCTCTTCCAATGTGTCAGGGCAATCAAGCCGACAATATTGCCAGAAATTCAGCGTCCTCTAAACAAGCCAATCAAAACTCCATCGGTGAGAGAAATGGAGAAAAAAAAAAAAAAAACCTTGGGAGAAACAAGGCTCAGTCGAGGGGCCAGTTCTCCTCTGGAGAAATTGTTTAAAATAGTCGTACCATTATTTGCATTCATTAAAAAAGTGTATATATATATATATATATAATATATATATATATATATATATATATATATATATATATATATATATATATATATACTTACTATTTGTTTATTTTTTATTATTATTCTACTAACTTACATTTTCTGTTCTTTTTTAATCTACACATAAACGCTTCTTCAAGCTCCTTCATTATGTGTTCATAAAGCGGGCCTACAAGTGAAAAAGTGAGCGCTTACTCATATTGTGGACATCGCGCGTATTATCTCGAGGTAAAAACCCAAACACCGCCCTGCTGTTTAAATGTACGACGGGCCATGCATCCTTTATGAAAAGAAGATTGGAGGAGGGACACAACATTGTGAATGATAATTGTGAGGCCAAGTTGCGGTCACAATATTTTCCTAATCCCCCACAGGTCGCTCTGATTAAGTGACCATGGACTAGTTGATACTTCACTGGTTTCTCCTTACAGGGACCCGGGCATGAACTTTTTCTTTTGCCCCAGGCTATTTGTTCAATTCAGTGCGCGCCTCTTACTTAACCCCAAACTTCTGCCCACCCCGAGCTCCCATTCCAGCCAATTAAACCAGCTACCTCTGGATAACGCGAAAACAGGACTGTTAAAAGCCGGATCTAATTGTGAAGTAGAAGATATGGTTTTGTCTTGATAATGTGTCAACATATATATATATATATATATATATATATATATATATATATATATATATATATATATATATATATATATATATATATATACCTAATGTAGTCATATCGCCGAATCAATATGACTAAATTAGGTACTTCACCAAAAATGTTCACTTTACAGGTTATACTTTCTTATAAACAGCTGTGCGTTACCAGTAGGCTACGACTGTAACCAGTTAGTAGCTAGTAACAGTATAAACAAACAATACGATTCAATCTCCAGTTTCTACTGTTTGTGGTCAATTACACTGTAATACGTTTTTTGTAAATAAAATAACGTTCTCATGTTATTATTAACAATAATATTTTTGTTTGATCTTTTTTTTAATTTAATCTTTATATGCATGGCGATACTCGGGTAATTCTATCTTTATATAATTAGCAAATAAAATGTATTATCTTTGCTATCTGAAAAGCGGACAAATTTTGAGGCATGTTGTAATATTGATATGCGCGGAAAACAAGAACGATTACAATTTACAGTATTATAAAACGCTTAATGTGTTCGACTAGAACCATCATTATATATCTTTCCCAAAATAATTTATTAAAACTGTTTAATATACAGACATATATAGACATAAGCAACAGTATGGATGGTGTTGTGTGAAATTTTCCTCTGTGGGGTTGATGAAGCATCGGCATCCCAGATAAAAACAGCAGAAGGTACAAAATGCATAACATTTACAAAGCAGTAATCATTCTGAGCAACCAATAAAGCAACATTTATTTTTAACATTTGATAAACGTAAAAAAAAAGAGCACATAAATACAAGAATCGACAGGCCTTTGTCTAGTTTTGGCATGACTGTCCGAAAGGAGAGGAAGTCTGTGATGGTCACAGAGTAAAGAAACAACTCTGCGTCCTGTGCCCTTAGCGCCCTCTTTCGATCACAAATGACCAGTATATGCAAATTTACAGAACTTATCGAATAGACACAATTTTTACACAGGTTTATATATATATATATATATATATATATATACCTTGTACACAGGTATAAAAAAGTAAAGTAAAAAGACATTTAAAAATTAAATCAAGAAAACTGACAAAAAATAAAAGAAAAAAAAAAAAAAAAAGTATGGGGGGGGGGGGGGCAATCAATGTTGATTAAGAGAACAAAGAAATAAAAGTAACTTTTAAATACAATAACAACAAATATTCTAGTGCTATTAAAATGTGCTCCACAAAAATAAAAACAAAAACTTTTTTTTTTTTTTTTTTTTTGTGTGGCAGAAAAATGTAGGCCTATATATACACACATACATACAGTATATGCATGAAATGGAATTTAGAGAAACAGACATAGTGTTAGTGAAATAATAGGATAGAACTGCAAAAATAGCCCGCTTTTCTGTATTATCCTGAAGTGACTTTCCGCAGGCCAAGACATTCCAGAAAATGCAAGACTACGTTTTATTAACTTGACACTGCTACCCTCTTGTGTTCATTATAAAGATCTATTCTTTATTTCTTTTCTTTTCTTTTTTTCTTCTTCTTCTTTTTTTTTTTTTTTTTTTTTTCCACGAACATTCATGTTTAGTTGCTTTTCGGTATCTGTAAGGGACATACAAAAAAGTACTTTTAACTTTTTAAAAACTGTAAGTGTACTTAATTATCTCCGCAAAGAACCTAAGAGAGTGTGAGACAGTAACTCAGCATGACCCTGTTTCTCAAAGGCAAGGTAAAGAGGGCTGAAACCAGGTTTCGAAAAACAGTGAGATGCGGGTCGGGGTGTCAAGAACTGAACAGTAATTCTATTTATAAATGCAACTCATTCGAAACATGTACATACATGTATATAGATGTAGTAGGGTAAGCTGTGTAGATTTAGTTCTGGACTGTTTAGAATGTGAAAGTGCTATGGAGAGAGAGAGCTGTCCTGCAGGTGATTTCACGTCTATACAGTTACCATGGTTACACATTATGTAGTCTACATTCTGACTTTAAATAGACTTTATATTATAATTACTATTATTTAATTATTAATTTTATAAATTAATTATTGCATGACTATTAATTAATGTTGTGAATTAATTATCGCGTGATAGTTGCAGACAGCTTGTAGCCTGTAGGGCATAGATATGATTTAATCTGTAATAACACTTTTCACCATGTGCGTCCAATCCTGCTCCTGAAGGACCATCATCCAGCGGAGGACAAATTTACAGTCACAAGGGAATATATCGCTATACCTGATGACTGATGAAGGGAAGAGCCCTTGGGACCTGAATAGGGAGCAGAGCAACTGTGGGTCTCATTTTGAAGGCTGCGCCCTCTAGAGGTCGCATTGAGACACAGCAAACGTCAATACCTCATTATACTAATACATGGAATGTTACCATCACAACGCGTGGTCTCCCTCACCCCATTAGCTGCTCTTACAACAGGAATCTCTAAACACAGTTGTTGCAAATAAATATGCATGTTGTTATTTGGTCTTTTAAAAATGCTTAAATATATAACACAGGGTCTGTTGAATATATATTCTGATAAGCTGACGAACGTTCTGAGGTGTGCAATATTTATTAAGTAAACGCGCAGCTATAGTTCCAGCTGTGTCGACCGCATTACAGCTCCAAATCACTCCGCGCGCTTTCAGAGCGCGGTAAAGTTTTATTTTTAGGTTTGATATTCGCTGCATAATCGCTTGGGGCTGCTTTAGGGACCGTCTGCAAATTTACCTCACGATTCAAAAAGAAGTCCAGTAATTCATTTAGATTAATGTTTACAGGGATTAAGTGAATGCCTAGTGGGCAAACCGACTATATATTTTGACAATATCTCGCTTTAGACAGTACTTCATTACACAAATATGTTTAGTAAACAATTGCAGTAATTCACAAAAAAAAAAAAAAACGATCTTACGGACTATCTTTTGCCAATATCTCCCTTACTGTCCGCACAGTACACAAATATTTTCATGAAAAAATACAGTAATTCACCTAAAGGGTTTTTTTTTTTTTTCATGTTACAAAGCTTGTAGTACATTTGTAGCAACAAGACTGACTTACAGGTGAGATTTTGACACTATTTCCTTTACTATATGTGCATTGCACAAATATTTTTAGGGATTCTTTTTTATTTTTTTATTTTTTATTTTTTTTAATTCAACATAAGGGTTTCTTCATGTTCCAAAGATTATAATATACCCATAGTTACAAGACTGACTTACTACATATGACATTTTCCCAATACCTCCTTTACTTACAGTAGTTTTTTTTATTATTTATTTATTTATTTATTTATGAAAATAATTGTCTAGTGTACATATATGCAGGGAGATATTGGCAAAATCTCACCAGTAGTAAATCACTATGAGTAATACAAGCCTTACAGTTTGACAATCAGTGTGTCGTTTTAAATGTTAAAAGTCATTTTAATGAAAATGCATTGAATGTTTTTACCCAGTCGGTGGAATTGTCAGACGATCTCTTTTACGCATCAAGCGGCGCGATTAGCGCATCGAAACTTTTTCCGGTTTAAATTTTCAGTAGTGTGATGTTACGTTCACGAACAAATCGTTCTTTTTGAACAAAGCTTTTAGGTGAACGAATCGTTCTCTTTCGCATAATCCATTGACACTCGTTCACTGAAATCCCCCGGCGCTATTAGCAGCGCATGCGCAGTTCAGTGAACCAGGTAGCTCTGTGAACTATTTCGTCCTGTCAAATAATGATTAAATCTGGAGCCAATAGCCTTTGAGTATGAGATGTGATTTGTTCAGTGTAGTGAAGGAACCTGCCCTTCACTGAGTTTATTTTAAGTCTGAATTAGAGAGATCTTCTTGTTCATGAACGAGAGTGCACCGGGTCAGTCGGCCATTTAGGCAATGTGAGTCAATCTCGTTCAGTAATCAGCAGATAGCGGATGCAAAGCGCAGTTATAGGTACTGTGCACATACATTCATATTTAGCATACAAAACATAACTCCACGTTAAATCCCAGATTGATGAATGTGTAAATGTCTGACCAAACAATTAAAATGTTAATTATTTAAGAAAACCTTGTGTTTTGGTAATCTGAACCACTAATTTTATTTAATGAGTAGATTAGGCAAACATTTTAATAAAGCCAAATCAGTGTTTTGTAACAACAAAATAAGACTATTTTTCGCCACCTGCTGGCGAATTTATGTAATATGAAGAAATGGTTACTGAACGAATCTGAATGAATCATTTTGGTGAACTATCTGAAAATGAACAAATCTCTTAAAAGAAACAAAATTTCCACCACTAATTTGCAGATACAATACATGTAGGTGGTTTTGAATTAATTTTTTTAATATCGATGTGCTTGCATATTGTTAAAACTAATTGTGGTAGTGATATCTTAGGACTAAGTAGGACTGTCGACTCTATAGAACAGCAGCAAGCAAAAGCAAACGTCCAGCGAAATACCGCCGTCTGGGAGACACATAGCTGTGGAAACTCATATTATCAGACACACATGAAGCAAGCAGCATCTCTTTTTCTTTCCTTTTGTCTGCAACAGATTTCATATTTACAATACAGAGGGGCATTATGTAGTATTTATAGATACTTATGCACATAACAGAATTATAAATGGTGTAGTTTGGCTGTTAAAAGTAGATTTGTCAGCGAAGCATGATAAAAGCAACCTTAGCAGGATGCCATCTTGGATCCCTCTTCTTCTTCTTCTTTTGGTTTTTAACGGCAGCATGCATCCTTTATGTTGCATTTCTGCCATCTTCTGGAGCTATTTACTTCCCGTGTACAGTATTTTGTTTTTCATATTCTTGATATTAGTCCCGTTTTAGTTAAAAATAAACCAAATATTTCATTCCTTGTCCACTCCTACTGCATTCCAGTATGTTCTTTAAACCATGTCCAGTTAATCCTAATTCCACCATGTCCTTTACCAAGATCTCTTGTCCAGTCCAGTTTCCTTTACAAAACCTAAAAAATATTTTCTGCTTTCTTGTTTTTCTGCACATTCTAAAATACTTCTAACATTTCTCTCTACTCGTCCTAAACTCTGTAACCGGGTCATCATTTCTTGTCTTTCCTGAGCAGACTTCCCACAAGATATTAGAACATGCTTGACCGTCTCATACTCCTGACACTGGATGCACATTCCTGTTGGGTGTTTTCCCATAATACGAAGAGTTCCATTAAGATTACTATGCCCCATTCTATTTCTGCTTAAAATGACTTATTTCATACTCAAACCTTTATCTCTTGCAACACCCACTCTGTTTTGTGTAGAATATAAATGCTTCCCTTTTCTTTCTTTATCCCATTGCTGCTGCTATTTGTCCATTATTTCATTCCACACTATGCTCTTTTCCTCTGATTTAGATATTTTAATATTAATTTCAACATTTTCCTTTTTGGTTGCCTTTTTTGCTAGCTTGTCTGCCCTTTCATTGCCCGGAATACCTGAATGAGCTGGGACCCACATGAATGCAATATTCTTCCCTTGCCTAACCTCTGTTGTATAAATAAATAAAATATCATAGAGCAGGCCCTGATGACTTTTAGCTGTGCCTGATTTAATGCTCGCAAAAGCAGATACAGAGTCACTAAAAAACTGTTGGCACCGCTTTCTACAATCCACTCTAATGCTTTAAAAATGGCAACTAACTCTAAAGCATACACACTTAAATAGTCAGATGTTCTTTTACTAATATCCTCCTTATATCAGAAGTCCTATCATATTTTCTGATCTTCAGTAGCTTTAAATCTACCTTTGGACACTCCAGTGCCCAAACTGGTTTAATTGGCCATATTACAGTTGCCTCAAATTCTTTATTGTATATTCTTATATCTTTTGATATTTTATGTAATGTCCAATCAAAGCTTTCTCTGTGCGTTTTCTCCTTCTCCCAACTCAACTGCAAGACATTTTTTACCTGATGCAATAGTTGGCAGCTAACTCAAGTCTGATATTAATACATTGCACAATATTAATCCAATAGTTGGCTGCTAACTCAAGTCTGCGTAGCCCCAAAGGCATTTCCCCAGCTTCCAGCTGCATTGCACATACTGGTGTGGTTCTTACTTCTCCTAAACACGTTCTTAGAGCTCGAACTTGCACTATGTCTAAATTTGCTAACATGGACTTTGATGCTGATCACAGTACAGCCATAGTCTAACCTTGATCTTATCATTGCCATATAAATATATTTCAAAGCTGTTATATTAGCTCCCCATTTTAAACTTGATAGACATCTCATGACATTTATCACTTTCCTGCACTTATCAACTATTCACTTAAATCAATCAACAAATTAAAAAAAAAAGAACCAAAAGAATTCAACCTAATCTAAAAAAATTTCCTCTCACTTCAGCTGATTTCCTCTAATCTTTTTCCTTGTAAAAAACATAACTTTAGTCTTTTCAGTTGAAAATTTAAAACCCCATTTTCCACTTGATTTATTTCCTCTTGCACCTACCGTTACAATATAAAAAAAATTCCTTAATCATAATGAAAAACAGAGTTGGGCTCAGAACACGTCCTTGAGGTACCTACCCAAAAAAAATGCATAACACTTCCATAATTATTTACACACCCTAACACAAACCATTCTTATACCAGTTGGGCTCAGAACACGTCCTTGAGGTGTTCCATTCTCTACCACATACTGTTTGGATACTTATTTACCCATCTTCACTTGAATCATTCTTCTATCAAGGAAATCCATTATCCAATTAAACATTTTCCCTCCAATACCCATTAGATGCATTTTGATTAAAAGACCATATTTCCACAGCATGTCATATGCCCTCACTTCATCATAATGTTTCTACTTTCCAAGAAGTGCATTCATCTTTCATTTATCATACGCTGCATTCTAAACATATTATTGGGTCCATTGTACCTCTTCCTTTCTAAATCCACTTTGATTTGCCGTTATAAATGTTTCTACTTTCCAGTGTGATGTGTGATGCTAGATATATACCTCTACAATATTCTTTCTTGCATGTGTGATGTTAGAGCTATAGGTTTATAATTTCCTGGCTTGCTATTGTCCTTGCCTGGATTTTTTATTGGTATAAACATCCCTCCTCCCATACTTTATTGTATAATAATAATAATTTTTCAAGACTTTCTTCACTTAAGTGATAGTTTTTAAAAATATTTTATTGATAATTTTATCATACAATAGCATACTTCATCTTTTCTTGGATCCCTCTCTCAGCAGGTGCCCTTTCAAACTTCCACCCGCACATGTGGTCACAGGCTATGTGGACAAATAGGATTGGAGTTTGTCACACATGCTTCAGACACCGGTCATGCTGGCAGTATTCCCCAATGTGTCCGCTAGGACGCAGCGTGGAGTTCTCTAAAAGGGGGAACTGTTGTGTCTGTGAGCAACATAGCAGTGTTTAGTTTCTGAATGAATCCTCATTTTTAAAATGAATCCTCATTTTTAAAGAATCACGTGAACAATTATTCAAAGCTCATTCATAGAGAGAGCCTTTATTTAATTCCTGAATGAATCAGCCATTTGATTTAATCAAATGAATGAATGCTTTCTTCTTTAAAATATCATTTAAACTATAAATTAACAAATAAATAAATAAACTAACATTGAAACGTTAAAGGGACGTTTCTTTCACAAAAGAAAAAAAAGAGAGAAAATTCTGTCATTATGATAACAAAAAAGCTTTTTTTACCACCAACTAATTTCATTAAAAAAAAAAAAAAAGCTAAGAATGTTTCTCAAATTATCTTCTTTTATGTTCCATAGTTTATGTTACATAGTTTTCTTTCCAAAGTTACTATTTGTCTACTTGATACTTTCACATTTAACACAATAATAGCTTTAAATAATCTTTTGTGGGTATTTTCACAGCCAAATTTAGTTTAAGATTAATTAAATTAATTAATTGCAGCACCATGTAATTAATTAGACAAAATACTTACATACTTACACTATAAAATTATCAGTCTTCTCCAAAGGTGAGACCTTTAAGCAGCTGCCCTTCACTTACATTTTTACACTATAAAATTATCAGTCTTCTCCAAAGGTGAGACCTTTAAGCAGCTGCCCTTCGTCTCCTTTGTGCAGAAAATACAAACACTGCAAGCACTGAGGTAAACCATAGTAGGTTTTGTTGTCGAGTTACTGATGCTATGAGATGTTTGTGCACCTATCACTTCTTTTTATTATTATTACTGCAGAACTTATAATTACATGCAAGTTCAGGGAAAGATGGCTGTATCTTCAACAATGAACAATCATAATGACAAAAAAACAGAAATATGATGGGTTTGTGTACATCATAATATGAGATTATATACACAGAAAAAAAGGCACAATGAAAAGGTTAAATGTTTAAATGCCAAAAACTGCATTTTTGTTGTTGTTGTTATTTATATGCCTGAGTGATGAAGTTAAATGCAACAAGATAAAGAGGAAAACAAAGGAGATTAAAGCCAGTTTTGCTTGTTGATGAAAATTTTTGCACATAAAGTAAAGAAATTAACAAAATATTCAAGAGATAATTATTTTGGATGTTGCTCATATCTTTTAAGTTGTTGCGCTTGTTATAATGTCGTAGGTCACATGATAACGTCAAAATGGCGGATGATGTCTGGATTGCATTCATACCAAAGCCACTAGAAGGCTAGTCTCACATAGCCAGACCTTCGCCAAGGCCCGCCCATGAGGCCATTTGACTGACATTTCAAACAACCAATCACAGTTCCTTTCGCTCATCGTCACGTTTCGGGGCGTGAAACAGGTTTCGAGGCGTGCCTAACGTCACCACAAAAACAAAACAGTGTGTAAAACTCTCAAACATATTTTAAACACTCCATCCCACAAACCAGAAATAACTCAAAAAAACATGAAAATCCAGCGTTTAGTTGATCCTGATAAGCGCTCGTCATCACAGTTGTAAACACGGCAGCTTTCTTCTGTCGTGAGGGGGTTTGGCGCCAAGGCATCTTTGTTTCCAGGCGGAGCATTAAAGAACGCGACACACATGTCTCGTGGAAATCCTGTAGAATTCAACCAATCCGATGACGACTTCGACACTCCTGAAGTGTTTCCACTTTTGTGTGCCAAATGCATCAGACGTTTAGCCAACGGTCCGCTGAGACTACTAGAAGGCAAACCTGCAACCATTAGCCGAAAAAGCGTAATGGCTAATGCTTTTTTTATGGATGTCAGTGGAAGAGAGGCTTCACTACACTGAATAAACAGCTTTTTAGAGGAAACAGCTTATCATTTAGTGAATCTACAGCCCATTGGCTAATCCCCGACATGTTTCACACTAAGCAATACTTTTGGATCGAACTATTTTTAGAGTTTGCACCAAAAAAAAAGAAAAAAAAGCAGTTTTATAAGAGAAGTCACTGACTTTTTGCGAGAGTTGGAATTCAGCTTACGGCACTTCTCATTCATTCCTATGGGATCCGTAAACACAATTGAGTGTCACAGAACTCTGATTGAAATTCAATGATGTCCAGGCTGTAATGTGATTGGTTATTAAGGCACACGTGATCCAAGTTGACTGTTATGCTTTCTTCAATAGTAAGTAATACAGACCCTCTCGCCTCCCAATAGTAAGACAATCTCTGTTCATACTTCACACGATCAGGCTATACTCTTTTATCACTTGATAAGTAAGTTCTTATTGAAAATATTTACCTACTCGTTGAGTATGCGTTTCAAACGCAGCTCTTGATTAGCTTGTTCAGGTGTGTTTGATCAGAGATTGAGCTAAAAACCCAGCAGGACTGCAGCTTTCATACACCAGATTTGAGAAACGCTGGTCTACAGCTAATTCACAGTCAGTACACAAGGCCATACTCCAAGATTCAGGAGCCAAGTGTAGTCCTTAATCCAGATATAGAAATACAGGAGATAAGCAACTAAGAATGCAATCTATAAAAAACAAACAAACAATAAATAAATAAATAAAAACAATAATAATAGCAAAAAAAAAAAAAAAAAAGAGGTGCTGTACTCCAGTAGGTTTAGGCTTAAGGCCTCAAACATTCCATAGTACTGTAGAGTTCTGTGGAAATCCAATAACATTTAGTAAGAATATATAATTAGGCCTGCAGTGGTCAGTTAGAGAGTGGCACCTCATGGTAGCATCATTTCCAGAACATTCACGTCCACTGTTCCTCACCAAATGAAGGAAGGATCTTCCTAAACGGATGCAACTGAATCCCTGACAATATTCAAGGGACAGCTGAAAACTCATCTCTTCTGAGAGCACTTAACTGCATTCTGCTGACTCTTTAACGCAAATCTCTTCTTCTCTGCTTTCACTGCTGTTAAACCTATTTTAAATTGGCTCTTTTATTAGGAAGGCCTTTGTTAGAGCTACTGTTTTGGGCACACCAATTTCTCCCAACTAATTTCTAACCAATTTCATCATTGTTGCTGGTTTAAGGAGCAAAAATGAACAACATATTTGGCAGAACATAATAGAAAATCCCTTTCAATTGTTTCAGCGTGAAACCGTTATCTTTAAATGCAGTAAGTAATGAAGTTATTGTTTTGTTCTGACTGCCTGATTTACATATGCCCCACCCCCCAAAACCAGAGGTGGAAAGTAACGAATTACATTTACTCGCATTACTGTAATTTAGTAGGGATTTTGTGTACTTCTACACTGAAAAAGAGTGTGTTAGAGTGTGTTCTTTCTCTGCGTGATTCAGTCTGTTAAAATGCATTGTTGATTGAAGATATGGGGGCAGAAAATTTATATATTTATATCATTTCATATAGGAAATGAGTATCACACGAAGAGTGCCATTTTTTCTCCATTTTTTGCAACAGTTCAATAAACAAGAAATTAAGAGACTTGCGTTTTAGACATCATATTGCCTGTTTTTGTTCCATTTCAACAACAAAAAAAATTCCAAACACAGCCACCACAGCACAGTTCTCTGAGCATTGACGGTGTTTCGGTCCTGAATGAATCAACTGTTTAAATGATTCGTTCAATCACAATGACTCACTTATTAACAGTGACTTGCTGCCACCTACTGGCGGTTTTCATTTCACATTTAAATGAGCTTTTATTTATTTATTAATTATTAATTTCAAATAAGTATTCAACATTTAATGTCTTATATATCAAAACATTATTTCTGAATTTGTAACTGCAGGTTAAATGCATTCATGTCCTGCATTAAACAGTGTGTAAATACATCTAAATGCCACTTCAGTTGAAGCTTCTGTGTTTCCTCTGCATTAAAAGATGAATTTTGTTGATACTGATTTAATTTTCCTTGTAACAGCCCAAATGTCTTATTATTCTAAATAGCTGATTCCTTTAATTAAAATCAACTAGTCTGAGATTTATAGGCCTATCCCAGGGGTGTCAAACTCCAACCCTGCTCCAGCACACATATCATGTAGCTTTCAAATAAGCCTAAAAGATTAGATTAGCTGGATCAGGTGTGTTTAATTAGGGTTATATCTAAACTGTGCAGGGCTGTGCAGTTTGACACCCTTGGCCTATCACATTTTTGCCTCCCTCCCACTGTTAAAATGTAACTAAGTAATTTTTACTCTGAGCAAATTTTAAACGAGCTACTTTTTACTTTTACTTGAGTAGATTTTTAGACTGGTACTTTTACTTGAGTACTTTTACTTAAGTAAAATTTCATTAGTGTAATGATACTTTTACTTGAGTAGAATTTTAGACTGGTACTTTTACTTGGTTACATTGAGGGTCTCATTAGTACAACAATACCATAAATCCATCATAACATAATCGTACTCTTTCCACCTCTGCCCAAAACCATGTGTTGCTTATTTTGGGTTTGCTTGTTCAGACCAGTTCGCTATTTTCTCTAGCAAAACTGGTACTAGGTAGAACACAGACTTCATCCTATTGCTCATTGCATTATGTACTATGCATACATTTCCTCTAGTAATTATAGCTTTAAAACCATAAAAGATCAGTGTCAGGTTTGTAGATTTTACAGTGAATAACCAGTATTACATAGCAGGATAATATGATCAGGGCTGTAGACCCTTCATACTCAGTTATAAATGCTGCATATAAATGTCACAGGCCAATCGACACAGGTACAGTCCATCAGGTCAAATTACTGACCAATGTTTTATTTAAAGTAATAATAATAATAAACATAAGACATAAGCAATACACAACCAAGGAGTCCAAACCCATACAGTCATGCTTAAGCTGTAAGTCAATGATTAATTTTACATTTTTATTCTTATTCCACTTTTAAATATTAAAACGATGATTAGATTAATGTTATGAGAAGATGAATTTCAAACATTTTGAGCAACATCTCACCTACAATATATTTATTTGTTTATGGAAAATAAGACAGCAGATAACAAAAAGTTTACTAATTTATAATGCAGTTCAAAGCAATGAAATTCTGGTAGAATATCTCTATTTTGATAAATGGCATAGTTTCATAGTTGTTCCATAAATAACTCTAAACCCGGGATAGAGCGGCTGAGTGAATGTGGTCTGGACTGTGTGGATGAGGCTCATTGTGTTTCTGGAGACGCTGTAGAAGGACAGAGTTCCTGCACTGTGATCCACAAACACTCCTATTCTCCTGCTGATGGGCTTTACAGGGAGTTTAGTCTCTATGTTATTGTGAGTAAATGAGTATCCAGAGTATTTGCAGAAACATAAACTCCAGGACTGATCATTACATCCAAACAAGCAATCCCTCCTCTCAACCTCTCCCTTCCTACGGATGTTCTTATATGACACTGCTACATCCACAGTACCATTCTCACTCCGCTCAACCTCCCAGTAAGAGCGTCCACACACTCTCTTTCTACACAACACCTGCTCCCAGTAATCAAATCTGTCTGGATGCTCAGGGTACCCATAGTTCGTGTCACCCTGAAAGATAACTCTGTTCCCATCAGACAGTCCGAGGACTGGATTCACTGTGTTCAGATCCAGAGTCAACTGGTAGGAGTCTGATGGAAACAAAACAGGTAACAGTACTTCAACACTTATATATATAAAATAGAAATAATATTTGGTTGTAATACCAAACAGCTAAAACATTTTACAGCTGAAAAATACTTGGATTTAATATTTTAAAATCAGTTTAAACTGTTTTGTCTAGCTAAAACTGTCCACTACCAATTAATTCTGTCATATTTTGAGCTGAATCCTGAAGCTGAAAACCAGAGAAGACTTTCTGATTATCAGGTTTTCAGGATTCTTCAGCATGATTTGAGATCATCAAAAGATCATCTAGTGTTTTAATGGAGAAAATCTGTACAGAAAGTGACATAATCGATGGCACTCATTTACTTCCATTTGATTAGTTGCATCATATGCATTTATATTACAATTCACTGTAATTCTTTAAGTATATTTCCTGGTTTAAATTTACTTCTTGAAAATCACAGATTTTCAATCTCATCTCAGATTTCTGGACCCCTTGTTACAGCCACAGCTATATAAATACATTTCTGAGCTTGTATGTCTTTATAGTAACTTACATTGTAAGAACTCTTCTCTGGCCTTGGGTTCAGGGGAAGGAATGAGCTCAACAATTTTCACTATGGAAAACAGCAGATGTTTTTGGATGTTAAAAACAATCCATCATACAGGTACTGCACTGTTTTTACAGTATATTGCTGACAGTTAATCATGCTTTGTTCATTTCTGTGAACAAATACACTACCAGCCAAAAGATTTTGAACGTATGATTTTCAATGTTTTTTAAAGAATTCTCTTCTGCTCACCAAGCCTGCATTTATTTGATCCAAAATACAGCAAAAGCAGTAATATTGTGAAATATTTTTACTATTCAAAATAACTGATACAAAGATCAGCATTAATTTGAAATAAAAAGCTTTTGTAACATTTATACACTCTACCATTCAAAAGCTTGGAGACAGTATTTTATTTTTATTTATTCTTTGGTGGGGGTGGGGGGGGGGGTTATAGAAATTAATACTTTTATTTAGCAAGGATGCTTTAACTTGATCAAAAGACATTTCATGATAAAGACACTTATAATGTTACAAAAGATTTCTATTTCAGATAAACGTTGTTCTTCTGAAAACTTTCTATTAAAATAAGAATAAATGTTTCCTGAGCATCAAATCATCATATTAGAATGATTTCTGAAAGTTCATGTAACATTGAAGATTGGAGTAATGATGCTGAAAATTCAGCTTTGATCACGGAAATAAATTACATTTTAACATTATATTAAAAAACAAATAATTTAAACTAAAACAAAACCACAACACAACATAACTCACTTCAAATTAATTCTGATAAATGCAGGCTTGGTGAGCAGAAGAGACTTCTTTAAAAACATTAAAAATCTTACTATTCAAAAACTTTTGACTGGTAGTGTTAATTTTACCTTTATCAGATATAACTTCTATTTCATCTTTGCAAAAATCCTCAATCTCCTTTCTCAGTACAGAGACTGATCTTCTCACTTCATCAAAAGTCCGCTGAGAGCTAACAGTCACGTGAAGTGCTGTGCTGTGTCTACATTCTGAAACAGACAGAGACTGCAAACTCTACAGACACACAAAGACACAAAGTCATCAGAATAAAGACAAACACACACAAAGAAATTAAGAGTCTTTCTCTCTGTTCACTGAGATCATCACCTGACAGCATTTATTCTGATAACTCTACTCTCATGAAAAATACAACATCTGTTTATAATACTGGTGACGTTATAAACAAATGAGCTGAAATTGTCCTGTACCTGCAGGAACTGGATGTGATGCTGTGTGTGTGAAAGCTGCTCCAGCTCAGCGTCTCTCCTCCTCAGATCATTGACCTCCTGCTCCAGTCGCTCCAGTCGTTCTTCAGCTCGACTCACTGCAGTCTTTTCCTGATCTCTGATCAGTCGTATCAGCTCAGACAGGCTTGTCTCAATGGAGCGGATGAGCTCAGTAAAGATCCTCTCACTGTCCTCCACTGCTGTCTGTGCAGAGCGCTGTTAGGACACACAGTGATTCAGCTTCAGTGAGTCTGAACTGAGACGGAGACAAACTTCTCTTCTTCTCCAGACTCACCTTATGAGACTCCACAGTCTCTCTCAGCTGCTGAAGATCTTTCTCTCTCTGCTGGATTCTCTGCTGGAGCGTCTTCTGCGTCTCCTTCAGCTGCTTCTGCAGGACAAACAGATGAGAGTGAATCTCACAGAAAACTACTGACTCTAAATCATCAGAGGCAGTTTAAAGGTTACCCCCCCAATGGACATCCCTGTGCCCATAAATGTAATTTTCTCAGTCAAACCATTGGCTGCTTTTGTTTGCTTTTAGATGGAAAAGCTGCCCATGACTGCTGGTCTAGGATCTGTTTTCTTCATAATAATATCATATTAGCGTAATAGAGTGGGCAGGTGATCTGTGCATGTCTGCGTTTGCGCTCCGGTGAGCAGTGTAGCCAATCACAGACATATCTGTTGAATTCTTGAACACAATTGCCAATCAGAGGTGTTTAAATTAGAATCCACTCACTGTGAGATCACGATCTTTGATTATAAAGGGAGGGGTCTTCTCAGAAAGACATCCAGATAAAACAATAACATAGATTATAAATTGAACACTCTCTATGCAAAAAAACTAAGTAATAAAGATTGATTATTTACAGGATTCACTCTCGAAATGTCAATAATTGTCAAACTTCAGAAGGGATGATTGATTATTTACAGACACTGTACATAAATTAACATGAAGCATAATAAGGCACCACAAGTATAAGAATAAAAGTGAAACAGGCACAGATGCAGAGCGTCACAATAACAGTGTTTCTGTGTTCTGCGTAATTAACCAAACTACAACCTGTAACTGTGGCTCTACACAGAAACACATCAAATAAATGAACAAAAGGAATGACTAAAATCTAGATTCAGTCAGATTTATTGAACAGAAAGTCGTCTGATCATCGTATTTTGACTGATAGAAGTATATATTTTGTCAAAGAATGGGTGAACAGTTTACTCCATTATTTATGTTGCTTAATCAGAGCCTATTTAAAGAGCAGGTCATATGGGTTTTTGAAAAATATCTCTTTTACAGTTTATAATGTAACTATCCTTACATGAAAACAATCTGCAAAGTTGTTATTCAAAAAAGTGCATGATAAATAAAGATATTGTCTCTCAAAAGAGAGAGTCGGTTCTGAATCGCCTTAACGAGTCATTTTATTATCAAATGTTTTTCCTGTTACAGGTATACGTCACTGGGTAACTCATTTGCATAATCCCTGTCAGCGAAATACAAACAGAGTCTGACCTGCCCACAAAACACTTTTGCTATTGCTTTTGTTGTGTGCATGTTCATTTTATCAAGGACTGATTCTCTAATCTTGCCTTTTATCTTCGTTGGCTTCTAATCTTCTTAAATTGGACTTACAAGCTATCCGAACTACAACCTGTAACTATGATTGATACGCTGTGTACATTTTCAATTGAGTGCTCAAAAAAAGTTTTTGTGCTAATATGTGAGATTTAGGTTTCCAGCTAAAGCACAATATAACTGTTTTACTGAAGTTCTTCTGATAATTCACTGTGAACCCACTATTTCCTAAGAATGTGTCGATTATTGTAGACTGTCCTTGTTCTAATTACTTCGTTTAATAATACAGAATGTAGTGTAGCACACAGACTTTATAATCATTGTGAAATTGCTGTTTATTGTGCTGCACCGACAGTTGTAGGGCTAATGCGGGAGAGACGAGTGATACAGCTGTACTGCGTTTTGATTAAAAGTTAAGACAGAGCATCTTTTGTCTGTCGTTCTTCAAACATTACAGTAGACTATTTTTTGGTTTACAAACTGTATTGTTTCATCAGTTAGTCACGTTAGCACTCAGCTAATGTATCCACCAAGTGTTCACAGTTTAGCAGCTAAACTTTAGCTGTGGGCATGATTCGCTTGAATAAGTGTTTTGTATTTTATGTCATTATTATAAGAACGGATTGGAGCACTATATTACTGTTTTATGTAAAGGTGCCTTATCAAATGTAGCGCTGGCTAACTGGATCAAGGACTCCTCTCTGTGCCAATCACAACAGGCTTGTCCAGCTGACCAATCAGAGCAGAGTAGGCTTATGGAAGGGAGGGGTTTGCTCCGAACTTGCTGGGAACGAATCATTTCGAAATCATTGGCAAATTATTCTAATAATAAATGTTTATTTTGAGAAAATTACAATGTTTTCTGATCTTAGATGCATTTAAACCTGTTGTAGGAGACTCCAACACGATATTAGGACACTTTAAAAAAACAAAAAAAAACAAACAAACAACAACAACAACAAAAAACATATGACTTACTCTTTAATAAAAGACTGTTGATAAAGGTCTACAGGGGATCTTCAGTAAACAGTGAAACTCTTCTTGCAGCTGCTATTTCTGCTGTCGTGTGAATACTGTAAGCTGTTCATAAAGTGCATAAACACATATGAACCAAGTGTCAGCAATATTTCATCAGTGTCTAGTGTTAAATACCTGTTTCTCTGTCCTCTGTGCTGCAGCTGATACAATTTCGTGGTTTTTATGTTCATCCATACACAGCACACATATACACTTCTGATCTGTGCGACAGAAAACCTCGAGGAGCTTCTCATGTTTCTGGCAGATCATCTCCTGCAGTCGTCCAGTGGCTTCAATCACTTTGTGTGGCTTACGTGAATTAAATTCCTCATGACGGTCAAAATGAGTTTGACAGTAAGATTCCAGGCACATCAGACAGGACTTGACGGCTCTGTATTTTCTTCCAGTACAGACGTCACACTGCACATCTCCAGCTCCAGCGTCACAGTCAGCAGAGAGTCTGGTCTTCTTCAGTTTCTCCACCACTTCAGCCAGCATGGTGTTTGCTCTAGCTAAAGCAGGTCTTGGACTGAAGGTCTGTCTCTGCACTGAGGGCAGCTGTAGACTCTCTTCTGATCCTCCTGATCCCAGCAGTCTGTAATACAGCTCTTACAGTAACTGTGTCCACACTGGATGGTCACTGGATCCTTCAGGAGATCTAAACACACTGGACAGCTGAACTGCTCCACTGAAATACAGGATTTTGCCATTTTAAAAATTTGAAAAAGTTGCAACAGGCCAACAGCACTTAGGTTTCGGTTTCTCTGCACTGGTGCTTCCTGGTTCTGTGTTTTGAGAGACGTGAAAAACAGGCGTGTCTGTAAATTCCCAAATAATACTAATGTCCACTAGGTGTCAGCCTCATATTGACATTTACATTTACATTTAGTCATTTAGCAGACGCTTTTATCCAAAGCGACTTACAAATGAGGACAATGGAAGCAATCAAAAACAACAAAAGAGCAATGATATATAAGTGCTATAACAAGTCTCAGTTAGCCTAAACACAGTATACGTAGCAAGGGATTTTAAATAATATAATAAATAAAAAGAAAACAGATAGAATAGAAAAAGAATAGAGCAAGCTATATTAGAGGTCTTTTTTTTATAATTGTATAATAAATGAAAAGTAAATAGATAGAATACAAAAAGATTAAAAAGGTAGATAGATTTTTTTTTTTTTTTTAAATAGAATTAGAATAGTGAGTTGAAAAAGTTAGAGGGTCAAATAAAGATGGAAGAGATGTGTTTTAAGCCGATTCTTGAAGATGGCTAAGGACTCAGCTGCTCGGATTGAGTTGGGCAGGTCATTCCACCAGGAGGGAACATTTAATTTAAAAGTCCGTAAAAGTGATGGCACTGCTTCTTTGGGATGGCACAATCAAGCGATGTTCACTTGCAGAACGCAAGCTTCTAGAGGCCACATAAGTCTGAAGTAATGAATTTAGGTAAGGGGTGCAGAGCCAGTGGTGGTTTTGTATGTAAAACATCAATGCCTTGAATTTTATATGCGAGCAGCTATTGGTAGCCAGTGCAAATTGATAAATAGAGGTGTGACGTGTATTCTTTTCGGCTCATTAAAAATTAATCTTGCTGCCGCGTTCTGGATTAATTGTAAAGGCTTGATAGAACTGGCTGGAAGACCTGCCAAGAGAGCGTTGCAATAGTCTTGCCTGGACAGAACAAGAGCTTGAACAAGGAGTTGTGCAGCAGTTCGGAAAGAAAGGGCCTGATCTTCTTAATGCTGAATAAAGCAAATCTGCAGGAACGGACAGTTTTAGCAATGTGGTCTGAGAAAGTTAGCTGATCATCAATCATAACTCCAAGGTTTCTGGCTGTTTTTGAAGGAGTTATGGTTGATGTGTGCCTAAGTTGATGGTGAAATTGTGATGAAACGATGGGTTTGCTGGAACCACAAGCAGTTCTGTCTTGGCAAGGTTGAGTTGAACGTGATGGTCCTTATCCAGCAAGAAATGTCTGTTAGACAAGCTGAGATGCGAGCAGCTACCGATGGATCATCAGGATGGAATGAGAGGTAGAGTTGAGTGTCATCAGCATAGCAATGGTATGAAAAGCCATGTTTCTGAATGACAGAACCTAATGATGCCATGTAGACAGAGAAGAGAAGTGGTCCAAGAACTGAGCCCTGATGCACCCCAGTAGTTACAGTAGATATTGCGACTTGGACACCTCACCTCTCCAAGATACTTTGAAGGACCTATCTGATAGGTAAGACTCAAACCACTGGAGTGCGGTTCCTGAGATGCCCTTTAGACAGGAGGATCTGGTGATTAACCGTGTCAAAAGCAGCAGATAGATCAAGCAAGATAATATTGACACTAGGATTTGGTGCTAAATGGACTGCTAACACAACCAAAGGGTCCAGGATTGGCTGGTTAGCATGGTATTCTAACGAAATACTTTTTTTGCAAGCAACATATGGTTTATATGGTATTATAAAAACATTCCTAAAAATCTCAGTCTAATCTCGAGCACTTTTTATGCAACTATTGTAATAACTGACAACTATGTGTGACAACCACTGCTGTGATAGATAGATAGACAGACAGACAGACAGACAGATAGATAGATCAATAGATAGATAGATACTTTTTTCACACAATAATATTTAATTATAATGCAGGGCTGTCCTTAGTGGGGTGCAACTGGTGCGGTCTGGACAGAGGGGGGCCCTGCTCCCTACCTCGCACCGGGCCTCGCATCAGCTAAGGACTGCCCTGGATTTGTGTTTATTTTAGTAATTTTAAGATCATCATGAATTTCAACATGTAATAGACTTGGTTGACTTTACAGGGAATGTTCCATGAAAACATCATATCTGTTCATGCCGTGGGGGAAACCAATCTATTTTAACTAATGCCACAGTGACCTTGTTAGGTGCTTGAAGAAAAAAGGCTCAAGTCTAACAATCAATATTGCGATCGATGTAAGGCCTTCATGGAGGATATCATTAACAAAGGTGTTGCTGAACCAGCCCCAGCGATACCTGGAGGAGAGACTGTATGGTACATTCCGGACCATGAGGTGTCCCACCCTCAGAAACCAGATCAGCTGAGGGTTATGTTTGATTGTTCAGCTAAGTTTTGCAGTATATCTCTAAACAACACTCTTCTGACTGGGCCTGGCCTAATTAACTCTTTGGTGAGAGTACTCTGCCACTTCAGGAAGAAACTATTCACAGTCACCTGCGACAGAAGGTTTCTATGGTGGGAGGGTGGAGGGAATTAGAGTCTCAAGACTATTGCACGGCAGTCCATCTCTTCAGCACTACATTATTTCCTGTGCTAATCCCAAGTCTAATCACCCCCATCAGCCTCAGTATTTGTAGGAAAGAACATCTATGTATATGATATGTTAGCCAATGTTCATTCAATCAATCAAAACAATTCATTGTTGATGCTAAAGCAGCGCTGTAAAATATAACTATTTAATAAATGCATTTTTGTTAGAAAATATCCATATTTAAAACTTTATAAACTGTAATCTCTAGCTTCCACCAACTGTCATACACGCGTTCATTCTGGCGGATGGTGTAGGATGTAACTCACGCACCGGTGAGGAGTTGACGATTATGGAAGCTTTACTTCAGCTCCAGCGTAACAGTGAGAAGGAAGTTTGGTCTTCTTTAGTTTCTGTCTGAATGAAATCTCCCAACACACGCAGAGTCCGTCCATACACCATCTCCACTGAGGAAGTTTGCAGATCCTCCTCAGGAGCTGGTCGCAGGCCCAGCCGGACCCAAGGTAGCCACTC
Organism: Cyprinus carpio; assembly: GCF_018340385.1. Lineage (NCBI taxonomy): Eukaryota > Metazoa > Chordata > Actinopteri > Cypriniformes > Cyprinidae > Cyprinus > Cyprinus carpio. Next base: position 948,192 of record NC_056573.1, read on the forward strand.
CAACCATCTGTTCGTCTGACAGACTGGTCCTTAGCACAGTTTTGAGAGAGCTATGAAAAACATTCACAAAGGCCATTTGCTGCAGGTGGAATGCTGTGGTTTGGTGAAGATGCACTCCAAGCATTCAAGCACCTCTGCCCACAACTCAGACATAAATAGATGTCCATTATCTGAAGATATGTCAAATAGCATGCTGAAATGTGTTGGGTTACAAAACAAATATCTGATTATGGGGAAATGCTTAAATATTAGGAAAAATATTGGTGAGAATGATTATCAGTCAGTCTCTAGGCTGTAGGCAGATCTTTGTGAAAATGGATGCGTATTCCAGCAAAGTAATTGTCTTCACTCTTTAGTCTATTAAACAACACATAAACATTGAATTACATTTATGTGAAGTTCTGGTCCAACATCAGTGTCTTCACAAATGCTCTCCTGGATGAATGGGCAAAAAAATCCCACAGAAACACCCCAAAAGCCTTCCCAGAAAAGCAGAAGCTGCTAAAGCTTCAAATGGAGACCAACTCCATATTAATGTCTATGTATTTAGAACTGCGATGTCATTAAAGTTCCTGTTGGTGTCCCAATACTTCTGTCCATATAGTGTATTACTTACTTACTTGACAGACTTACTGAATATTAGACTTATTCTATGTCCAGAATTTCAACAAATTTGAAATGCTTATTTGAGATATGATTCCAAATGTGATGCTAAAACTGTAGATGATTTTTATTCCTCTCCTGGGGAAAGAAGTTGAGCAGGGAATAGTTGTCTATTTTTCCCAAAATGTCTTGTTGATGTCCCAAGGAGCCCGACCCTCTCTTGGGACTTTGGGAAAACCAAATCCTATAAGCAAGATCCCCATAGACCCTAAATATTTGGTTTAATAACTAAAAACATGTGATAAGGACTGGTTTTTGAACATTTGGCAAACTGTGAAGATCTTGAATTCATTTTGTCCTGGAATAGAAACCATCAGATGAAGGAGGAAAGTTGTCAATCTAACGGAATGGATTAGACAATAAAGAAAAAACACAAAAAAGTCAAAATCCTAACCAGTGTTGGAAAGGTTACTTTGGAAATGTAATAGGTTACGGATTACGAGTTACTCTGTTTAAAATGAAATAAGTAGTGTAACTTTTCAATTACTTTATTAAAGTAATGTAACATTACTTTTGATTCCTTTTCGTTACTTTTCAAATGTTATCAAATGTTAATCATTTTCAAACATGTAAAGCAGGCAGGGTTAACCTTACAGTACAGTACTCAACACTTATTACTGTCAGACTTTTGAAATCCTTCATCACCTAAATAAGATTATAATATTTTTAATTTGAAAGTGGACATCGGAGGCAAAATTCACTTTTACATGGTGTTTGCATTTGAATGTGTTCATAGCAGTGTGCAAACACAGCCAGCCTACAATGATAAAAAACCATTCACTTTGTTGTTGTTTTTTTTTAATCCCCAAAAAACCTAATGTCTCAGTTATCGAGCGGTTTTATTTTCTGAGCAGTATGACATCTCAGGCCCTGCCACGTCGCTGACAGACTGTCCCGTATTTGCATATCTCAGCACCCACACAAACAAAAACTACCTGTAATCAAATCCCTTCTTTGACAACTGTAGCGACAACAATGTCTTGTAAGCAATGCAGGTGTTTTGTAGTTGGATGTAGAAGAGCGTCTCCTGTTACTATCGTAACCTTGGTTCACTGAGAGGGGGGGGTGAACGAAACATCATGGAGACATTATTGGAAACCTTTCCTGAAGTCCTATTGGCACACGCCAGTTTATTGACTGTCAATTGTTACAAACACTACTAACTCCAGTGGCAGTAAAAAATGTGGTGCAAAGCATATATCCTGAAAAGACATACCGCTTGACCAAGCCCAGGAAGCGATAGCTCTTGTTGAGTGGGCCCTAGATGTGAAAGAGGCATTCTAAACCTTGGCAACCATGACAAATTTTAACAGTGTCCACAATCCAGTGGGAAAGTTTTTTTTTTTTTTTTTTTTGAACAGCCCGGCCCTTCATACGACTACCTTAGCACACAAGAAGCTGGTCAGACTGCCAAAAGCTGGCCGAATGGTCAATGTAAGTCCTCAAAGCCCTGATGGTGCACAACAAAATCTGAGCTTCCGCATCATGCAAGGTTGATGACTCAGAAGACGGGGCAGAGAGCGAAACTGTTTGCTGTCTGAAGGGAGTAGATAGGGATTTAGGCACGTAGCCCGGTCTCGGGTGGAGAATGCTGCTGCAGTCAACCAGGTCCAAAGTGAATACAAATCGCTCGTTCCACAGAAAAACACATGTAAATTCCCCTATGTGATTAGCCGAATCAGGATAGCAGTGAGGGCATCAAGAAGAAGAAGCAAGAGAGTGCAGTTTTGAGAGGGATAGCTCCTTTATATTATGCCTAAAGGTTTGAATGGTGGCTGTGAATGAGTTTTATCTCTGTAATGCCACCTCTAGGTCCCAGGGCAGGACTGAAGGCAGACACGGGGGATGCAATCTCCTTACCCCCTTAAGAAATCTCACCACCAGCGCATGCCTACTGATTGATTGCCCGCCCAGCGGGGAATGAAACGAAGCAAAGCTGGCCACATAGCCTTTCAGAGTTGAATGATAGAGATATCCACGTATCCAGCCTGAACTGTAGAAAACACAGAACATCGAGTCTCGAGATTACAGCGAGCAAGCAGCAGCTTGTATGAGCATCACGGCACCATTTCACAAAACACTCAACCATTTAACGGCATATAAAGGTCTCGTGGAGGCCCCTCGCACCTCAGAGAGCGTTGTATCGAGCACAACAAGAATGCAGGGGCACTCCAGCTCCTCTGATATCCCCATAGCAGCCAGCACATGAAGGCTCCATAAATCAGGGACCGGGTGCCACAAATGAGCCGCTCATTTGAGACGAGCAGATCCTTCTTGATGGGGATCATCCAGGGCGGCACCCCAAGCAAGCTCTGTCAGGCAAGGAACCAAGGCTGGTTCGGCCAGTTCCGGAGCCACGAGTATCACAGAAAGAAGCCCCCTCCTCTCTGATCGTGCATAACACCAGCGGCAATATCTTGATCAGGGACGAAACACATACAGGCTGGCTGCTGGCCCGGGTAACGTCAGAGCATCCCCTTCCAGTGGGAGTGAGCCAGAGAGAAGACAACAGCCAGGCAATGTGCATTCTCACTATCGCTCGCGAAACAACTGCCGACCGTCCCCGCTCCGTCCGTAGTGGGGTCCAAATGCTTCCTGAATTGACTCAGGGTGAAGCCTCCAACTTCTCCTTGAGGAATCCTTTCCTCAAAAATCAATGTCTGGCCGCGTGGTTCAGGAGACAGAGGATGTGCGCTGGCTCTGAGGCGGAGAAAGTAATGGTCCACCCACAGCAGGAGATTTGATGGCCGCTTGTACAGCGCAACTGGAAGCGCACACCTACTTGGTGAATTAGGGCGAGCCCACAGATATCTTGTCAGTGTGAACCAGTACATGCCCACTGTTCCAAGCTGCAGTTGAAAATCATTTAGAGCTAAGAACAATGCTTCCCAGCTCCAAATACGCGTTATGTGCCACCGGCTCTGGGGTTGTGCCCAGAGCCAGAAGCCGCCATGCCCTCATATACTGCTTCCCAGCCGCGAATTATGCATCCGTCATGACCACAACACGCAATGTCACCAAGCCCAGAGGACGCCCCGGCTGAAGAGATCTGGGTTGTGCCACGGCCTCAGATTCTTTGATGCAGCTGCGGGAGACCACAATGCACAAAGTGGCCCAAAGTCCCCCAGGCACCCCAGATTTCAGCAATAAACCAAACTGCAGTTGGGTGCATGTGTATGTAAACCCCAGGATGACACACGCACTGATGCTGCTGCCGATGTAGTCCCGAGCAGCCTCTGAAATTCCTTGTAGTTAACAGCGCTTGCGTAGTTCGAATAAGACACGGGACAGACATACATTGGCTCACTGAGCGAGGCAGCACCCACATTCTCCACCGAGTTTGGGAAAGACCCACTAGCCTCCATGATTTTTACTAGACGGTGAATATCGATAAGGGGTGAGGGTCACAGGGAAATGGCATTATCTTTCTGCCTATTTTATGACACAAGCGACCCTGGTCCACGTGACAAGACGACGGGGAAGAAGCGCTGTCTATAAGGGTGGATCTAGCGTGCAGTCTAGAAAATGGCGCTACACCCAGTTGCCATCGTTCGATATTGGAGGAATGGGGCATCCTACGCTCCTCACGTCTGCGGGGGGACAAGTGCTGCATCCACATGCACTTGAGAGGTATGCGCAAGTGTGGGGGGCTAAAGCACGAACCGCACTGGCCGAGCAAAGCTTAATGATTGCTGTGTCCCCCAACAGACCCCCTTAGAAGAAGCAGATTAGATTAGTTGGTGCGCGCGTGCTAGGACTAAAGTAAGAACTGTGATGGAGTAGACGCTCCCCGTTTAATCAACGGAGCCAACACCCGTCCCCAGGGTGCATTTGCCCCAGCGAACTGTTGTCTTCAGGCATTATCAATCCCCTGACAACGGATCTGCTTTGCTAGATCGCTCTCTGTTTGATAGGCTGCGCTATAAGTGATCGGGCGGAGATGTCGCTTCTGAGTCCTCGTCTTCTTCAGTTTCTTTCTCCCATTCTTCCTCGAAACCTTGTTTCTCCCCCTTTTCCACTAGCATCGACACTCTGTTGGTACTGGAAATAGTGGCGTGGTAAAACCACTCTCCACGCTTTGGCTACTTTGACTCCCTTCTAATCGCTGCTTTTTCTGGCAGGCCACATATTCTCGTCTGAGAACCGGGGCATTCCGAGAGGCATGTTAGAGACTGCAACACACACCATTGAAAATGGGTGGTCTCCCACGGAATTGAAGGGTATACCCAGCTCTATCACACCGAGTCGCCAGTGCACAAATTCCCGGAATACACTTCCACGTGTTCCGGGAACTGCAATAGTAGCTTTAGCGGCTTGGCTACTAACTGGTGCGGGCAGTGGCTTGAGGATATCGGAATTAGTTGCATATTAACTATGTTTTTACGAGGGGGTTCTAGGTGTTTAAAGGGGCTAGAAGAAATCTTTATAGGAAGGCTTTGGACTGGGGATAATGTATTTAATTTTATTTTCTTTTTAAATGTATGTAATACACGTCTGAATGTTAAAGTGGTGTGTGACACAGGGGAAGACTAGCTATGCCTTTAGGCCTAGATAATGGGGATCCAAATAACATAAATAAACCAACCTAAATAAAACTTCACTTTGAGATTCAGTATGGATGTATAATAACAGATTTAAATCATAAAACAGAAATACGTTATCTAATTAGCTATTATTCCCGTTTTTTGGCCATTCCTTTTTGTTCATAGATACGAGGCGACACGGCAAAACAAACTGTGGTGTTGCTTAAAAGATAAAATTGTGTCTGCAATAAAAAAAAAAAAAAAAAAAATAAAAATCTAATGTAATGATTCGAATTTTTTGTACTCCATAACATTACCATTTTTCATTGTAATTTAATTAAACATTGTTTTTCTAAATAATGCCTCAGGAATGCTGGCCCTACATAGTCAAACCAGCCTCCTACAACCGTTCAAAATAACATGTTATTAATAACGGAACCCTGCATCCACTATCCACCACCATGCAAACCACACACTCACGGCACAGTCCACTCATTGGCTGGGTCCTCAAGGTTTACAAGATTCTAAGCGGGGTCCCTTGCATTATTGTCAGCTGGTTGATACCTAGAATCACTCTGCCTATACTAGTGAAGGTACTAGAAGTTTCCGCTCAGATAATGACTGCTTTCTTGCGTATTTCCACCGTTGATCCCCTCAGTTTTGATTCTCCTATGTTGGAAGCTTCCTCCTCAGGTGCCTTAATAATCGTTACTTGTTTGTTTCAATCTGCCTGTTTTCATCCTGACAGCTGTGACAGAAGGACATCCCGTTATCCTAGGCAAAGACTCACCGGGATCCTCAGAGCACAGCCTCACTGAGTCCACACCTCCCGCTGACCGTCACCACCCCCAATTAAACCACCAGCCTGTCCCATTGCCCAGCCAGCAAACTTCCTCTGGGGAGGCAGCCTCCTGCAGCGGGTTTTTTATTGCATGGTCCCCGATCTATTTTGAGTTGCAACCCCACCTGTTTGTGATGACTGGGCAAAGGTGGCATTCATCTCATTGCTGTCTCAGAATGGAGCCTTGCGAGTGAGCGAAACCTTCTGGAATTCGCAGAGCCCTCGGGGGGGGGGGGATTCACCTCGCTGGATAGCTTTTGTCAACCTTCCCCTGTGGTATTCAGCAGGTCGACCACGGTGATCACAGGCATAGATCCTTTTCCAACTACGTCAATCATATTTATCAATCCACGGAAAAAAAAGATACACAACGCTTCGCTTTCCGCACCCTTGCCAACTAGGCATGGCTCGAACTAGGCTGCTCTGCTCTCGGCCTTCCGCTGAGGCCTGAACCCCATCCTACATCAACAGATGTCCATCTATGAGAAAACTGTTGGTTTCGAAAGCTTCCTCCGAAAGGCTGCTCACATCTCAACACCTAACTGCCTGCCATATGGAACCCATACCCGCTGCAACTGCCTCACCCAGCCTCTCACCTCCAGCACCAGAGCCCATGATCACCGATAATTACCATCTATCCTCCACGGAACGGTCCCGTCGACTCGGTTATCAAAACCTCCCCCTTCAACCAACAACCCCAACCGTTAGTAGCACACTGTTCGAACACCACGCCCAGCGGTGAGTACTATCCAAATCACTCCAGATGTATCTTGCATGCTTCATATAGATGCACTTCTAATGTATCAAAACCAATCCTTTCCAGTCAAAATCCTCGTGGACTCAGGAGCATCTGGAAATTTCATCTCCTCCCACAGCCTTGCTGGATTCAAAATTCCCAGCTGCAAAAATGACACCACCTACCAGATCATCTCTGTTTAAGGAAAGCCGCTGGGCAAGGGGCTGGTGCGACAGAGGTCGTTCTATGTAATGGGTGCTTCCACACCGAACGGATTTAGCTACTGGTGCTGGAGGAGGCTGTTGTGGACATCGTCCTGGGATGCCCCTGGCTCTCCAAACATCAACCCACCATCGCCTGGAAGTCTGGAGAAATTCTCAAGTGGAGTGCGGAGTGTGAGCAGGAAAGTCTAAGGGATCTGCCCGTCCCAATCTCAGTCCAAACCAACCTCTCCATCTGCTCCGCCTCCATGGAAAGCCCAGATTCACCGCATGTACTTTATTTCCTATTCCTCCCGAGGATCAGGCGTTCCAGGATGTGTTTTCACGAAGCCACTCGCCTTCCATCTCATCGGCCATGGGACTACGCCATTCACCAACTGCTTGGGGCCAAACTACCCTAAGGACACGTCTACCCACTGTCGATCCTGGAGAGAGCTGCTATGGACGAGTACGTTCAAGAAGCCTTATAACAGGGGTTCATCCGTCCGTCCGCCTCACCCGCAGCGTCGAGCTTCTTCTTCGTGGCCCTGCATCGATTACCCTTGCACTCAATGACCAAAAGGTAAAATTCGCCTATCCCCTTACTCTGGTTCCGGCCACCTTGGAGGAGCTACGCGGTACCGCGTCTTCAGCAAGATTGATCTAAGGAGCGCCTATAACCTCATCCACATCTGCAGGGGTGACAAATGGAAGACCGCTTTTGTGACGCCCACCGGGCACTATGAGTGGCCATGTCACCTGGGTACTCCAATGCCTCTGCCAACACCACCTGTATTTAAAAGCTGAGAAATGTGAATTCCACAAATCCACCATCCACTTCCTGGGTTACATTGTCACCCCTGCAGGAATACAAATGGACCAGAAAAAGGTGGATGCAGTTCGGAACTGGCCACAACCCACTACGGTCAAGGAAATGAAGAGGTTCCTGAGATTCACAAATTCCTATCGCTGCTTTATTGCCCACTACAGCCAGAAGGTTGCACCACTCAACTCTCTCCTCCGACAGAAGGCCAAAACCCTCACCTGGACCCCAGAGGCAAACCGGGCCTCCCTCCAGCTCAAATCTGCCTTCTGTACGGCCCCGACTCTTTCACACCCAGACCCCAATCTCCGCTTCATGGTCGAGGTGGATGCAGCGACCCTGGGAGTGGGCGCCATTCTGTCCCAATGAAAGGGTGAACTCCCAGTACTCCATCCATGCGCGTACTTCTCACGGAAATTATCCCTGGCGGAGCAGAGCTACAACGTGGGGAATTGGGTGTTGCTGGTCAAGCTCGCCCTGAAAGAGTGGCGGCATTGGTTAGAGGGTGCCCAACATCCATTTGAGGTGATCATAGACCACAAAAACTTCCAGTACCGCCGAGAAGCCAAGCGTTTTAACCCTAGGCAGGCCCGCTGGGCTCTGTTCTTTATCTGCTTCCACTTTGTGGTCACTTACCGTCCTGGGAGTAAGAACGTCAAAGCGGACTTGCTCTCCCGCCTACACCAGCCTGATCCAACCCCGGAGGAACCAGAGTCCATCCTACCACCTTCAGTCTTCATGTCTCCCATCCAGTGGGCACTCGATGACCAAATCCATGCCTCCAGTCTCATGGAACCTGCTCCGCCAGGAGGTCCACACCTCTCCGGGATCCGGGCACCCAGGCAGCCACCGAACCGCTATTGGTGGCCCAACATGGCCCAAGATGTCGCCCGCTATGTCAAGGGATGTTCGGTCTGTGGCATCTCCACCATGCCACGTCATCTGCCTGAGGGTAAACTGGTCCTATTACCCATCCCTCGCCGGCCCTGGTCCCACCTGGGGGTGGACTTCACCATAATCTCCCTCCCTTGTATGGATTCATGACCATACTAATAGTCGTCGACCGCTTCTCCAAATCCTGCAAATTAATCCCACTATGAAGATTACCTACCACCCTGGAAACAGCCAAAGACCTCTTCCAACACGTATTCAGGAACTTCGGTCTTCCGGAGGACATAGTTTTGAACAGGGGCCCCCAGTTCATCTCCAGGGTCTGGCGAGGGTTTTTCCACCTCCTGGGAGTTCGGTCAGTTTATCATCCGGATACCGCCTGCAGAGCAAAGGCCAGACTGAACATAAAATCCAGGAAATCAGACAGTATATCCGGGCCTACTGTCATGAACATCAGGACAACTGGAGCCAGTATCTACCCTGGGCAGAGTTCGCCCAGAATTCCCTGTGCCAGGAAACCACCGGACTCACTCTGTATCAATGTGTCCTTGGATACCAACCGCCACTGTTTCCCTGGACCGAGGAGCATTCGGAAGTCCCAGCGATAGACTACTGGTTCCGTGAGAGTGAGAGTGTATGGGACTCAGCTCATATCCATCTCCAGCGGGCAGTCCGGAGACACAAGGTCAATGCAGACGCTCGTAGCTCCAACAATCCCATCTATCAACCCAGGGACCATGTCTGGTTGTCCACCCGGGACATTCACCTCCGGCTGCCTAGCAGGAAGCTGAGTCCCCAGTACATAGGTCCTTTTCCCATAGCACTTACCAGTTACACCTGCTTGACATTACCGGATCTCACCCACCTTCCACGTTTCCCTGCTAAAACCATTCACTAATCCTCTTCTCTCTCCCTCCACAGAGCACGCTTAATAAACCAACCCCAGGTAGTCCAAAATGCAGCAGCTAGAGTTCTTACTAGAACCGGGACGTATGACCTTATTAGCCCGGTTCTGTCAACACTGCACTGGCTCCCTATTAAACATCATATAGATTTTAAAATCTTACTTATTACTTATAAAGCCCTGAATGGTTTAGCACCTCAGTATTTGAACGAGCTCTTGTTACATTATAGTCCTCCACGTCTGCTGTGTTCTCAAAACTCTGGCAATTTGATAATACCTAAAATATCAAAATGAACTGCGGGTGGCAGATCCTTTTCCTATTTAGCACCTAAACTCTGGAATAACCTACCTAACATTGTTCGGAAGGCAGACACACTCTTGCAGTTTAAATCTAGATTAAAGACCTATCTCTTTAACCTGGCTTACACATAACACACTAATACGCTTCTAATATCCAAATCCTTAAAACGATTTTTAGACTGCATTAATTAGGTAAACCTGAACTGGAAACACTTCCCATAACACCCGATGTACTTGCTACATCATTACAAGAATGGCATCTACGCTAATATTAGTCTGTTTCTCTCTTATTCCGAGGTCACCGTAGCCACCAGATTCAGTCTGTATCCAGATCAGATGGTCACTGCAGTCACCCGGATCCAGTATGTATCCAGCCCAGATGGTGGATCAGCACCCAGGACAACTAGATGAGCCACAGACACAGATCCCCTGTAAAGACATTGTCTCAGACGACCACAGAGACAGACCACAGGAAACAGATGCACAATCTGCACAATCTGACTTTGCTGCAGCCTGGAATTGAACTGCTGGTTCTATCTGGTTCTATCTGTTTTTTTCTCCATTCTGTCACCAATGGAGTTTTGGTTCCTTGCCACTGTTGCCTCTGGCTTGCTTAGTTGGGGAAGCTTCATTTACAGCGATATCATTGACTTGATTGCAAATGATTGCAAAGATACTATTTAAACTGGGCTGAATGATGACATCACTGAATTCAATGATGAACTGCCCTTAACTTTTATTTTGCATTATTAACACACTGTTTTCCTAATTAATGTTGTTCAGTTGCTTTGACACAATCTGTTTTATATAAAGCGCTATATAAATAAAGGTGACTTGACTTGACTTGACTTGACAAGGTACCCCCTCCTCCACCCGAGGTTGTCTCCAACGAAACCATCTACAGAGTCAAAGAGATCCTCAAATCCCGGCGGCAAGGTGGGTGGCTTCAATACCTCATAGACTGGGAAAGATACGGTCCTGAGGAGAGATCGTGGGCAGACAGAGATGACATACTGGACCCATCTCTCCTCAACGACTGTCACAGATTGTCACAGAATCACCTGCCTCACTAGCCTCACCAGCCTCCTACACCTGTTCACAATCACCTGATAATTAATCAAATCACCTGCCTCACTAGCCTCACCAGCCTCCTACACCTGTTCACAATCACCTGATAATTAATCAAGGACACCTGCATCCACTTTCCACACCATTCAAAGACACACTCACCTCAGTCACTTGTCAGCTGGTCTCAAGGTTACAAGCTTCTCAGCAGGTCCCTTGCCTACCTGTCAGCCTGCCGATCCTGGATCCTCTGCTGTCTATTGAAGGACTAGAAGTAACTCAGATAAACTGTTTTCTCTGCTTCCGTTGATCACCTCAGTTTTGATTCTCCTATGTTGGAAGCTTCTCCTCAGTTGCCTTAATAAACTTTCCTGCTTGTTTGAATCTGCCTGTTTGCCTCCTTGACCAGCTATGACACAGTAACTGTAACTGATTAAAATTACACTTATTTTGTTATGAAATTACATAATTCTGTTACAACTAATTACTTCCCAACATTGTTGATTTGTCTTCGGAGAATCTGCACAGAGGAGGAATAAAACCAATCTCCTTCGTTTGTCAAGTGTGTAGAAGCTTTATTTATATCGGAGAACAGAAATAACACAATGAAAAAAAATATATAATTTTATAAAGCATTATGGGTAGAATCTCTCGTCAATCTATTCTGGTTCTTTAACACAGTTTCACTGATTATCCAGACCAGACAGTAAACCCAGGATTGAGCGTCTGAGTGAATGTGGTCTGGACTGTGTGGATGAGGCTCATTGTGTCAGAGACGCTGTAGAAGGACAGAGCTCCTGCACTGTGATCCACAAACACTCCTATTCTACTGCTGATGGACTCTACAGGGAGAGCAGTCTGTATGTTATTGTGTATGAAAGAGTAACTGGAGGAAGAGTAGTACAAACTCCAGGACTGATCATTATTTCCAAATAAACACTCATAACCATGTCCCTTCCTGCTGATGCTCTTATATGACACTGATATACGCACACATCCACTACACTCCAGCTCCCAGTAACAGCGTCCCCACACTTTTTCTCTACACAACATCTGAAGATTCAGTCCATCAAATCTGTCTGGATGATCAGGATACGGCTGGACTGTTGAAATGTCAGCAATCACTCTGTTTCTCTCAGACAGAAGCAGGAGCTTATTCACTGTGTTCAGATCCAGAGTGAGCCGATGGGAATCTGATGGAGATAAAACACATCAGATTCAGGAAATTATGAATCTGTTTGATCTTTTCATGTATCTGAACTCTTCATGTTCAGTGTATCTTCAGTGTCTCAGTAAAGATGACCAGATATCCTGTGCATATCATCATTTGCATTATCAGTTATAAAACTCTTCTTTCACTTTCTACAGGAAGAACATGAAGACACTGAGTATTTCTGTGAGTATTTCTACTTGTTTTCTTACTGACTTACATTGTAGGAAGTCGTTCCTTGTCCTGATGAATGCAACTGTGGAAATAAAATATTTCTAATATGATGTTCTCCATGATACTGCATCCATTCCTAAAATATTTCTAATATGATGTTCTCCATGATATGAGATGATGATGGACTTGTTTCTGATAGCAGATGAATCTCCAGCACTTTACCTCTGTCTGAGATCTTCTTGAGCTCCTCTTTGCAGAAATCCTCCAGTTTGTCTCTCAGCTGATGGACAGATTCTCTCAGACCTTCAGAATAGATGAGAGAAATAAAGGTATCGTTATTTACGTCTGTAGATTCAGGAGGTGCTGAGAGAGACTGGAAACTCTACAGAAAACAGAAATCAAAACTCATCAGCTCCACACAGGGACGCCGCTTATACAAGGGAAAGAAATGTTCTGACATGAGACTCATTTGAGCAAGATTTCCAGAGCTGAAAGCCATTCATTTCTTTCAAAATAAAATGGCTATCAGATGAGAGTCTGACTGATGATTATCAGAATCATCTCCTTCTGACAGTAAAGTTCAGACACACCAGACCAGGACTTGGACGGTCTTTGTATTTTCCAGTCCCAGTACAGACGTCACACTGCACACATCTCCAGCTCCTACGCAGGAACAGCACTTTGGAGTTTGGGTGTTCTTCAGTTTCGCCACCATTGGGGGTCAAGCAAACACCACATTCTTAAATAAAGCAGGTCTTATGGACTGAAGGTCTGTCTGCACTGAGGACAGCTGTAGGACTCTCTTTCTGATCCTCCTGATCCCAGCAGTCTGTAATACAGTATCTTACAGTAACTGTGTCCACACTGGATGGTCACTGGATCCTTCAGGAGATCCAAACACACTGGACAGTTGAACTGTTCCACAGAAAAAAGGGTTTCAGCCATTTTACTGCACATGCTCGCCGATAGAGTTGCAACACTCTATAACAGCACTTAAGATTCAGTTTCTCTACAGTAATGATTCCTGGTTCTGTGTTTTGAGAGAAGTGAAAAATAAATTCCCAAATATACAGAGTCCACTAGGTGTCAGCCTCATATTGACACTGGGAGTTGGTGCTAAAGGAATGCTAGCACAACCAAAGAGTCCAGGGGCTTGTTCTTCGTACTTCACTAACTCAGTTAACTGGATTTAATTGTTGATGATTTGGCATGATCTAGGATTATTTGGATCTTCGAGGCTCATCCTGGAATCGCTGTCGTAGCCAACAGGTTTATAAACACTTAAACCTGCTGGTGAGCAGCTTATTTCATGTAAGCAGGATTAGATTGCCATCTTTTTAATGTTGGAAACTGATATTGTAAAATCTGCTATAAGGATTTGATATAACAAATCTGCTTCAAAAGACAAAATTACATGAATTGCTAATTGCAACACTGAAATAAAAATGCAAATACTAGAAATTGGGAATATAAATAATTGGGAATCACAAAAAAAAAAAAAAAAATAAATTAAATAAAAGAAGTGCACATTTCATTTATCTGTTATAACATTTACAAAGTTTTGTTCACTTGGCTGTTTTCTTAAAGGTCCAGAAATTTCTCAAGACCTGCGTCCCAATGTTCATACTATCCATCCTAAATAGTATGTGTGATTAGAATAAGTGTGTCCTTAAGCATAGTATGTTGAAAAGAGTATGCCAAAAGTCCCCGGATGGTCTACTATTTTCGGTAGATTTTTGAAGTGTGGATCCGTTCACACTTTGACGGCTAATATTACCCACAATACATTGTGCTTTGTCAAAGGATTCGGTTCAGAACTACAAACATGAATAAAAAGCGTTTAAAACTACAAACATGGCGGATTTGTGCAACCGACTGTTAAGTAGAGGTTTAGATAAAAAGGTTTGATAATCAACATTTAACCTGGTAAAAAAAAAACAATTATTTAGGCCTAATTATATTTCATCTGCATTTCATCTGCACCATATCTGTGTTATATTTCATGTGCAACAAACAATGTGAACGTTTATAAACAAACCGTTTGGCCATTCACTTTTAAATACATCATTATACAAAAATATGAGCAGAGTTCTCACATAAAAATCGACTGGCAGATCGACGTGCTACTTCTTTTTTCTCCCTATATGGTAGTGAATGGAAATGAAATGTGGAGGATGTTAACTGTGACAAGGTGATTGACAGGCCAGTTTACAGTGACAGGGTGCGTGTATAGAGCGGTTCTTAACCGTGATGATACAGCATGTCCCAATCTTGCCTATTCTTCTGCTACATACTCAAAAGTGTGTACTTTTTCTTCCCCAAAAGAGTATGTATCTTAAGGGCAAAGTATAAGTAGACACATTGGGACGCATCAAAGTTTTTCGTCAGTGGCTGTGTTCGAAACGGCATACTTGCTTACTGCTTACTGCTTACTGCCCAGTACACAGTGTATACTGCCTACTATTTTTTAAAGAATAGTATGTGAAACAGTATACAATAAGCAACAAATGTTTCAGAGTAGTATACTAAAGTGTTGTCACATGACAAAACATTAATTCAGCACAGCTGCTGAGGTTGTTACCTCACAAATAAATGTACTAACCATTCTTTTTACAAAGGCTTGTTAATTAAGGATTCATACTAATAAATGCTATATTGCCCAATTGAACTCATTTCATAATTAATGGACTTCACATACTGAACTGAACTAATAATAATAATTGTGTAAATAGTAGTTAGGTTGTAGATATTTATATATATATCAGTACTGTAGTACATTATAAAACAGTATGCAATAATATAGTGTGTTTAAATTATCATACTTAAAATTATTATTGAATGAATGCAACTTTATTGGGACAAAAAACTTTCTACACCTATACCGCTAACCACCTAATAACACTGTATTATTAATGAGATGGTTTATTTGCAATTTTCAAATATTTCCTTTATTTTTAATGGAAATAAATGCCTTTCTGATCTGATATGTGATGGGAAAATGAGTAGCCTAGAACAAGTTTTGATAAAGGGCAGCCTCGAACTCGGGTCACCATCACTCGTGTCAAAATCATTCATCACATGTCTCTCACCGGCTGTGTTACTGATATTACAGATGAATGGATATCTTTTGCAGTGCTGTTTATTGCAGCCAGGCATTTGTGGGCGGAATAATTGTAGTCTCTGCCAACAAATTATTTACAGTATATATTATGTTACTTCAATCTTTTTATATTCAGGATCTTTAAAATAATCTATACTGCATCAAGCACTATAGAGATAAAGGTGACGTCATTTGACTTGATCGGAAATGTGCTGTAGAGATTAAAGTACAATTTATGTCCTATTTATGATTTTGTTTTTAGATACACAGTGATAGTTTGTAGTTTACTGTAACATGTATGTATAAAAGTGCTTTATAATTACCATTCTGCACCTCCAGTCCACTCACGCGTTTGAAGATAAAAGATGCATTCTGGGAAAAAGTATCCCATGCAGTGTCTTCAGATGCATGCATCAAATTCCAGCAAATATAGACCAGGTAATCCAGGCATTCCATGCATACAGAACATTCTCTTACTATTCACAGTATATACGCAGCATACTGCAATATAGTAGGAGTTGTATGGTAGTATGCCATTCCAAACACAGCTTCTGTACTGATTTCAGTGTACTTGAGTTATATTTAGCAGATTCTGATGCATACAGAACATTTGCACACTATGCACAGCATACACACTAGACCACTAAAACTAACAAATAACAAAAATATATTATCTAATTCCCAACACAGCAAGTGTCTTTTTTTATTTTATGATGTCATTACGTTGCTGTCTTGCCGCCAGCCAGTCACTGCATTGCTGATCGTGGTTTCGAGTATCGATACATCTGCCCTTTACGGGGAACACGAGAACGCGCAGTAATCTTAGACAACTCAATCAAGATATTTTAATCAAATACGCTTTCAAAAATTGTTTGAAGAACCAAATTAGCCAGAGAGATAGATAGACGATTGGAAGATCTGGCATCTTTCAAATCATCTCAGATGTATTAAGCGAGGTTTGAAGAACGGGCCCCAGGCTAGTTAGCATGGTAATCTAAAAATATTTTTTTTTTGCAAGCAACATATGATTTATATTGTATTAAAATATTCCTGAAAATACAGTTATTTACACATCACGTGTCTAATCTCAAGCACTTTTTATGCACTTTTAGATAGATAGATAGATAGATAGATAGATAGATAGTTGTTATGATAAGATATAGCCTATTTATTGTTATCATTATTATTTAAATTTTTTGTGTTGAATGTTGGTGGGACAAAACATTTCCATAAATAAAAAATTGAAAAGTACATGTGACAATGTTATAGGCTAATAAATATTTACCAACCCTTAATGTCCAAATGACAAGACACCAAACGGTGATGACAACTTGATAATTATTGCAATTCTAAGAATGAATTACAATTATTGCTGAATAGACGAATAACAAATATCACAATCTGTAACTTATAACATATAATATATTTGAGTAACTTTAATTTTAACATATGATATTCCACTTTATCTATAAAATATTCCACAGAAATTCCCAAGTTATTAAAAGTGAAAAAAAGTGATGTGACATCCAGCCAATGGTGACTCATACTCAGAATTCGTGCTCTGCATTTAAACCCATCCGAAGTGCACACACACAGAGCAGTGAACACACACACAATAACACACACCCAGAGCAGTGGGCAGCCATTTTTTATGCTGCGGCGCCCGGGGAGCAGTTGGGGGTTCAGTGCCTTGCTCAAGGGCACCTATTTGAGTAACTTATTTTAGGTGTGGAGAGAGCGCTGTACATTCACTCCCCCCACCCACAATTCCTGCCGCCCGAGACTCGAACTCACAACCCTTCGATTGGGAGTCCGACTCTCTAACCATTAGGCCACGACTTTCCCTGTTACTTTCTCCGCTTCCCAGCACACATAAATATCTTCCCTGAACCCACTCAGCAAATCAAAACTCAGTACAATATACTATATATATATATACACTATACTATACTATACTATACTATACTATACTATACAGTAGACTTTAGTAGAGGAGTGTAACTCTAGCAGTTCCGGATGTTATCGCTAGAGGGTGATATATACTTATAAATAGTGGAAAGCTACCTGTTAGTGAAGAAGCTTGTCCTGTTGGACAGTCAGGCCATACTGTTGCAATACTGTAACATAACAGTTTATCAGAACGCGTTTGTTATTGCATTTCATATAGTGTGTGTAGCAACAAACCGGTGTTTAGAAAAGTGTTCATTTACCCATAAATTTCACTTTATACATTAATATTTTACCCATAAATTTGTCTGTTTTCATTACTGTATATGACAAAGAGCAGCTATATTCTGCTAAATATACTGCAGATACATAAGAGTAACAGACAGAATGCATTTTCCAATGAAATTCACTACAATACAGTGGTAGGACAGTGGGACATGTATTGATCAGTTTGTTTGGCTGCTTTTCACAAAATCATGGAGGGGGACTGCTAATAGGGGGGGGAAAACAGATTGTTGTGACCTCTGATAAGTAATATTGTTATGTTAACGAATTAGAAATGGGCTTTAGGGCTAAAGTCACATGCATCTCTCGGCATTTACAGCTGAAGCAACACCCTGTTAACATAATCCCTCGATCAGGGGGTCCAGTCCTGCTCCTGGAGGGCCAGTATCCTGCAGAGGTCAGCTCAAAACCTGATTAAACACACCTGAACCAGCCATTCATGGTCCTCAGCATCACTTTCAGACAGGTATGCTGGGGCAAGCTGGAGCAAAACGATGCAGAATATTGTCTCTCGGGAGCAGGATTAGAGACCGCTGTACCATGACTAGAACGTTTCATTCCCAGATACTCACTGATTGACCAACACAGTGCAGTGCATCACTGGAGAAACTATGGTGCATGGCTGCTCGTTCTCCTGACACAACTGTAGCTGTATTTACAGTAACCTCTCAAAAAGCAGCCTTTTGTTTTCTGTTTTTTTGTAGGTGCACATATTTTGGTGTCCGTCTACACCTGGAGCTGTTCGTGGAAATGTCCCTGTTTTACAAGGTGTCCCAAACACCCCTCAAATGCAATGAAACCCGACCACAGCCTGCTGGTAAACAGAGCAAGTGTGTAGTGAGTATCTTTGCCAACAGAGGGCGCTGCGAGCTACTGTCTACTTTGTCGAACTTAAGTAACCTATATAGTCACTACTGTTCTTAAACCATTTCTTTGACCCAGCAAACCAGTTAGCCAAATAAACCGATCTACCTTTATGCAACTGACTCTATAAAAAGGTATGACCAGAAGAATAGTTTACAAAAGAAAAAAAATGTCATAATTGTCCCATTGTCATTGTCACTGCAAACCAGCATGACAAGGTAATATCTAACTATTCATGTTAAATTAAAGTAATGCTGTTTGTATGTAATAGCCTAAATAACAGGACCAGAACAGGGTGATATTAAACGTTCCCAAAAGTTCCCATGTACACCTTTTACCACACCAAGTGGGTTGAAGAACTAAAAAAAATAATTCACTAAACAATTACATTTGCAACAATAACATTTGCAGGAAGCAAAATGAGCCCAAATGCAGAATAATATGCCTAAATTGGGGATAGTAAAGACAGCACAAGAACAACCATAAAATAGCATTTGAAAGGTTGTTACTATATACGCTATAGGCTATTTAATTACAGTTTGTGAAAATGAAAATATTAAATTCAATTAGAAAATGTTTAAATATATTTGTTAAATACAGTTTTACTTATCATGTACCCATATTTATTGTTTTATTTTTGTCATGTGTTTTTGTAAAGTCATAATGTTGTTTCAATGTTTAGCCTACTGTTTTGATCTGTTTGCAGTGGTTACTGTTTAGCCTACTATTTGTCATAGGCGAACTGTATTAGGTCAGCTTAAGCCGCAAACATTATAATAATAGTTTATGGAACCCACAACAATAAAAAAAAAAAAAAAAAAAAAAAAAAAAAACATAGCCTACTGAACTGACATACCACTGACCCTCAGTTTCCATTTCAGAAATCTGATCGCCTTAACATAATAACTGCTGAAACACTTATGACTCAAACAACGAAGCGAGGACAGTGTCTTTAATTTCTAATGTGTGCATGCATACTTTCTACAGTAAATGCGCATCACGTGAAATCGCATCGCAAACACATGGTAAAAACAAACAAACAAACAAAAACTGGTTACTAGACTATAGGCTAGTTAAACCATTGTAACCACAAATTAACTATAGTTTTTAACCATGGTATTTGTAGTACAAAAAAAAAATAAAAAAAAAAAAAAAAAAACATAAAAATAAAATAAAAAAAAATCATGCATGGTTACTACACTTTTACTATAGCCTAATAAAACCATGTTTAATTTCCGAAGGGTCGTATCTCATTAAATGTGAGGAAAGTAGAAAATGAGACATTTTAATTGCACACATCTACTTGTCTTTGTCCAGGGATCAACCGCCTACACTTCAGCAACATGTGTTTGCTCTCTCATCAACTGAAGATGACATGACAACTGCAGCTATACTTTAAAGCATGATTTATTAGCTTTGTTATTTATTCATGCCCACTGCATGTCACTGTAACTAGGCTATTTCCACCAAATGAATTATAATTAGTAATTAACTGATTTTAGGAAATACTTTTAACACATTACAGTTGACCAGCATGATGGTGTATATTTTGACTACGGTTACTAAATCACACAATACGGACGCATGCAATCCAAATTGTAATTTGAAATTGGTAACACTATAGGGAACACTATTCACTGTCAACTAGTCGCTATTAGCATGCATATTAGCCGTTGGTACTTATAAAGCACATTAATGCTTTATTCCGCATGACCATATTCAGTTAAAACTCGGCCCTGGACAAATCCCATCCGGCCCACGAGTTCCCCCGTGAATGTTTTGCTGGGTTTTAGTGCCTTAATTTGGAGCAAATAAATGAATAAATAAAACAGGACAGAAACAAATAATAATAGTTATTACTGAATTCACGGCAAATGCAACAAACTTAATAATGCATTGAGTCACAAATGCACTTGACAGTAAAACATTGATTTTGAGCAAGAATGCAGAAAATGTACTGCTATTAAATTCTGTCCTCATTTCCTCACCTTCATGTCTGTGGAAAAGAAAATAAGATATTTTGTAGAATGTTACCAAACCATTTTGGTTACCCTTGATTTCTACTGTATGGACAAAAAAAAAAAAAAAAAAAAAAAAAAAATCTAGAGTTTCTCAAATTATCTTCTTTTTATGTTCCACTGAAGAAAACAATTCATACAGGTTTGGAATGACATGATGGTGAGTAAATGATGACAATTTCAATTTTTGGGTGAATTATCCTTTTAAGAACTTTAATATTTGTAAATAGCAATCACCTAATTTTATATAAGACACTGGTATTTATCTTTAATCAGGCTCTTGTTGAATTATAATTTTACTTCAATTAAAATTAATTATAATTAAAGAGAAAGACGCTATTCTGTTAAATTATCCTTTGCCCTAAGAACATTTACGGAAATGTAGGGAGTTTAACTGACTGGTTTTAGTAAGATGGTGGTCACAATGCGTAAACCATGGTCCTCATTACCATAGTTATATGGTTTTTAAATAAATAATAAGTAATAATAAAAAATAAAAAAAAAATAAAAAAACATGTAGAAACTACAAAAACAACTTCTATAAAAATAAAATATCCCCAAATAGCCTATTTAATAATAATAGTAACATTTATAATAAATACATTTCTGCCAAAACACCATGCATAGGCTACTTGTACTGTGTTAATAGCCGCAAGTTAAATTACTGTGTGGCTGAACTGACGAGTTTGTAATTCTGTATTTAAGTTTTCCCATTTACCTCGTCGTGCAGTTCACATTGTCGTGTTTTCAGCAGCAGCATCACTACAAAAGCTTTAATGTTCTCACATCACACGGATCAAGCTCGGCTGGCGGATGATCTTCACACTTCTGGAGTGTTTGATTTTTGCAGTTTCGCACGCGCTGTCGTTTAAAAACAGCGCCTGTTACGGGGAGGTCTCTCGCTGCGTGCTCCTGAAGGCCTGTACATGCCTGGCCATATGCTAGATCCTTTAACCCACCCTAATACCTCATAACTGCCTTACTTACTATCAGTAAACGGCAAAATTAAGAGTTTATTGAGGGAAAATTCTTGGCTGACAGTGAATATGTGTTCCCTAATCTAAAGTGTTAGGCCTATATTGATTTTATTGTATTTAAATTTTTTTTATTATTTTTTTAGGCTATATAACACACTACAAACGACAAGCAAATATATATTTTAGCTCATACAAAAGCATGCTAAGGAATAACGCAATTCGCTATGATCTGAAGCTTATTTAAACGTCTTAGTGTACAATCCTTTTCCTTATAATAATACAAAACTAAAACAAAACGTTTTCAAATACTGTTGTGAGGAAAAATTAATTGATCCTCTCAGATAAGGAAAAAAAAACAGACTTTATCATTATCAAATAGTACTTAAATGTGAATGAACAATATAATGATTTTAGTAAGACCGCAGACTTTCTGTTTGAATATGCTTAGTAAGTTTTGTCTCTAAATTCATGCACTTTAAAAAAAAAATAAACATTTGCACAATATTGTAAAAATAGTTTTTCAAAATTACGAGCACTGTTAAGCATGTTTATTGCAATATAGTAATGTAATATACAGTTTAAATGAATGTAGCATAAGTTTATGTTAATTATATTTAGGCCTACTGTTTTTAAAGATGTAATTTCAAGGTTGGAAGACACTGAAGTGTTATTATTTGACTATGGATAAAATCTGGTTTGCTCTAAGTAAGAAGTGTTGTTTTAGTTTTGTATTATTTTGAGGGGAAATAATGCAACCATAAGCATTGAAATAAAAAAAATAAGATTATACATTGGCACAGTGTTTGGTGTAACGGTAGATGGCGACATTGCACTGCGTTTAACTGTTGAAATTCAGCAGGCTGGTAATGCGTAGGCCTTCAGCTGAGCAGTAGGGGTTAATCTGAGTTAACCTCGCCACGCTTGTTGACTTTCTCTATTCATTCTGCTCGTTGATAATTCCAATAATCCTCAAATTCAGCTAAGAGATGACCCATACTTTTATTTGACTGTCACTGATTTCATGGGAGTCGGAATATAACGTGGTTTTGACAATTGAGATTTTATTTAAATTCAGATTTCAATGGGAAATAGGAAATGTATTATTATTTTATTTATTATTTGTATGCTTGATTTAGAGGACATCAGAGTGCATATAAAAGGGCGTATTATGAGTGCGCCGACAATTTCGATGGAGTTTTACGAGTTGGAAAACAGCTGTGATTATTGATCATAAAATGATCAAAGGTGTGGTTTTCTTTGCAGTTTCAATCGTTTATAATCTCTATTGTATTTATTTGTATCTAGGCTACTACGTGTTTATTTTTACTACAATGTAATAAGGACGCGTTCTCTTCTTTTGAAGAGCGTATCTGATTGAACAAGCGAGTTATTTTTATTTCTAAAATATACATTTTCACAGACAATTGCCTAAATGCATACAATAAACCAACATATTGCTGGTTCAAATATTTGACCGATTATTCATTTATTTACTATAAAAAAAAGAAAGAAAGAAAGAAAAGAAAAAGCGTAACCAGTTTGTAAGCACAAGTTTGGGAAGTTTCATATATTTCCAGAGTAGTTGGTAAACTGATTTTAATAATTAGAAGGCTTTTTTTTTTTTTTTCAAACCAGTTACAGTAAAGGAGTCTTGGTCGTGTTTTACGGGGGGAAAAATAACTCATTTCAGCATGATTAAGCAATAAATAAATAAAAAAAATTACACTTACTTTTTTGTTGAGAATACATCGTTTTATTGTACTGAACATAACTGTAATTTGTCAACTTGTTAAACTAACAAAAGTGCAATCATTATTATTCTAATACGTTTTTTTGTAGGCCTCTTTCCTTTTACACATGAATTACCCACAAACCTAAACATTCACCCCTGAAAATATAAGAGGTGGAATCACTGAAGAGCCGTCAAAAAGAAACACACATAAGGTTTAGACAAATAAGATATTTTGTATTCGAGTGGGTTGTGACATGCATCGATCCCCACGCCGCTGGACTCTGTGTTCTGTATTTCGCGGTGTTGCTGAGTGCATCGAAAATAACAAGGTTTAATTTTACTACGACTTTAAATGCTCAGTCATTGAGCCCTTTCCCCTCTCTTCCTTGCTGAAAGTGTGGTCAAATCAAACAAAAGACTTGGCTATTAATTATGGACTGGATAAACAGCTTTGTTAGAGATCACGTCTCCTCGTTTGCAGACGCTCCGAGGTCTTTCCAAGATAGTAAATATATGTCATAATCTTTCCAAAAAAAGCCCAAACGCTCTGCCTCCCTGCGGAGTCCTCAGTTCCGATCAGTTCATTTCTTTCTTCATAGTTTCTCTCAGTAAATACGGAGAGATGAGCGGCTTCTTTTATTCTTCCATTGATTGTATTTATTCTTCATTGATAACCGTTCATCAAACGCACACAATCTCGTAATTTGCGAGTTCAGTCCGTACGTTCGGGTTTATTATTATTATTATTTTCTGCTTGTCATAGTTTAAATTACATAATGCATGGCTTTACATCTTGGCAGACTCCTTGGTGATGTAGCTGATGATGATAGTAGGATCCACTGCTGGATGGATGAAACGACGTAATACCGTTGAAGTTCAGCACAAAGTCTTTTCTGTCACAGACTGGCGAAGAGTGGGATTGGTATCGAGACATTCCTGCTGAGGAAAAAACAAAACAAAAACACCATTATTAATATATTGCTAGAATAATGTCGTTATCGAAAGTATGCGTAATTGTCTCTACAGTCTTCTTAGAAGTGGATGCATTTCAGTTTAGCGCTTTCTACAGAAAAGCAATACCCTATTGTTTTTAGGTTTAATAGAAGACATGCTTATTACAAGCTCAGACAATGCATTCTAGTGCTTTCAACGCCATGCCAGTCTTTTAAGAACAATGGCATTGTTTACTGTAAATCTCTGTAAGTGAACTCAGTTCAATCAATATCAATCTTCCTCCCGTTTTTGCATTATTCATAGCATATTTCATGTTTTTATTTTTTTCTTCTTATATTAAAACTTCATTTAGGTGGCTAAGTGTTTATTTTTGTCCACCTGGGCCTCATACGAAGCCTTACAGTTAAAACAGTCCGCTCTGGCTAAGCTGAATACACATGTAAAATCCTCTTTAGTTTGCATTAATGCCGGGCTTTCTTTGCCAATCTACTGGCAAAAGACGGCACTGTTTTCTTAACCTTAAGTAATGATGGAAAGAAAGAAAAAAAATCTAAAACAGCTCACAAAGGCCTTCTGCGTCAGACATCTGCTATTTTCCTAATTATAGTGTGTCTCTAAAGCAGCACTGCAGGAAAATCAACTCAAAAAGTGAGTAATTCCTAATTGCCACGAACAAACTTTAATTCATTAGTCTAAATGCGCATTTGACACATGCAACACATGAAACTATGCAGGCCTCTGAAAATAATTTACGTGCATGTCCCAATTTGAGGAAATAAAAAATGATATGATTGTGCAGTCTCATGACTCAAACAATTTGCCCTTTCTGCAAATACTATGGTCCATAACTGTAAATAATTAGCAATGAATAGGCACTATGAAAGCATAATAATTGTAATAAAATGCATTTTAAAAGCATTAATGAAATGCCCTCTACAACCTGTACTACTTTAATTCATCGAAAAATATTTGCCTAAATTGTTACACATGGTGTCGGCCTCCTGTATACAAATCTGATTTAACTTCGATGTCTTTGCTTAAAATTTAACATTTAAGTAGGCTTTTTTTAAACGACATTATATAAAAACGTTGTTATAATAACAGCAGCTACATTTTTATTTTATTTATTTATTTTTATGGGAAACTACATCATTGTATAGACCTAATGCCTTTTTATTCCAGCTAAACTTGATATAGAAATCTCAAATCGAGACACTGTAAAGAGTGCGTGCTTTACCTGAGATGTCGGCCGACTCTCTGCCGTTGTGATGCAGATAGCCCTGTTCCAGAGAATAAGGCGGCATACTCGAGTGTAATCCAGAGGAGGTCGGGCTGCTGGAGGCTAGTGGCTGCTGTTTAATGTAAGGAGACACACCTGATGAAGCCCAATGTGCCGAGGCGGCTCCATACGGCGAATGGCACTCCAGAGAGCCGCTCATGGCCGGCGGAGAGTGCAGCGGACTGTTGCTGTTTTCTGGGCCGTACTCGCCGTTGGAAGCGACTTGGCATGCCGTCATGTATGTAGAACCCGAGCTGGGCGACATGTGTGAGACATGATGACCTGCTGTACTGAGGCCATCGTAACCCGCGTGAACGCCGGACACCGGGTTGCTCATCATGTCCAGATTGTAGCTGTTGGTATGGCAGGCCAGGGACGCGGAGGGCGACTGGAAGTCGAAGTTTTGGGGCAGCATCGAAGCGCCGAAGCCGATGCCGTTCATCATGCGGTACATGGGTTTGAGAGCCTGGCATTTCCTTCGGAAACCACGGGGCCTGCGTCGGAAAGAGCCCTCCTCGAACATGAACTCGCTCCCGGGGTCGATGGTCCAATAGTGGCCTTTGCCCGGCCGCCCGAGGCCTTTGGGAAGTTTGATGAAACACTCGTTGAGAGACAAATTGTGTCTGACGGAATTTTTCCAGCCCTGGTAGGAACCCCTAAAAAATGGGAAACGCGCTTGGAGGAACTGATAGATTTCACTCAGCGTTAACCTTTTGGTCGGAGAGCTCTGTATCGCCATGACTATGAGGGCGATATAGGAGTAAGGCGGCTTTTCGGGGCGCCTCATGCCCGAGTTGGACTTTTTGCCCTTGCTGCCGGTCGCAGCTGGGCTTTCCACCACTGTCTGCGTGCTCTGAAGCGCCGAGTGCATGGCACTGGATGCGGGGCTGGATCTGAGGGCAGCCGGCGTGTCCAGCTGCTGCTGAGAGCTCTCAGTCGTCATTGCTAAGACTTGTAGCCCAAACGAAGCTGAACGGCTGTAAAAAAGACGGGTTTAATTTTCAAAAGTAAAGTCAGGACTAAAATTAAAGGAGAAAACTCTGTGTACTCCAAGCAAATCTCTTTTAAAAGCCAGTGACTCTTCAAGGCGGCCGAGGTCAGTGCGCCACAATTCAGCTCTGCTCGCAGGACGCGCTCCTGGTTGAAGCCACCAGCTGTGTGTCGCCAGGATAGCGACCCCTCCTTAGTCTCTTGGTGGCCATCGTGAGGACTAATCCTTTAAGAGAAGGAAACTCAATGCTCCGGAGTCCTCTGGCGCAAAGACGTGCGGCCAAACAAAACGCGACCACCTATCAATTCGTAAATCTCTCTCTGCCCCCTAGATCCCCACTAAATTCCTCCAAGAAATCTCCTCAAACTGCAGAGGCCCACCCCTTTCCATGTCTGGCATGCCTCCAGCTATCGGTCTGGCAGGAGGCTGTGCAGAGTCCGAGCAGAGAGACTCCCCACCTCCCCTCTGACAGCCTAAATACACGCAATAACGCCATTTATCAAGCCTAGTCCGACGTTTCAATCAACAGCGCCACACGCCAAACACCGGGGCGAAGGCTGTCAGAGCTCCAGTAATTAATGGCGTGTTTTGGTGAGAGTTCTGGCAGTGGAAAACGGGAGGTTTAAATAGAAAAGCACTTCTAGTGAGTGGTACGATGTAATGGCGCGTTTGACCGTCGGGAGAAGTAAGTGCGAAGCGAGAGCACGTCGCTTCGCCGAAGAGAGAAGAATGCGAGCACGTAAGGCAGTGACCTGGTTGAACATCTTGTCAAGTACGCATGATGGGGGTGGGCGAAAAAAGCCCGTCTCCAAGTGTATACAAGTTCTTGTAAAGGGCTGTTCTGGATAAATGATTTTGACGTGAGTGGAAGCAGGCTTTTTCCATCAGCCGCTGCGCCAGTGCTCAGATACCACACACAGCGCAGTGTCAGTTTACCATCCCGGACCCCTATCATCCCCCCTGAGAGAGGGACTAATTAATTGTGGAAAGTGAGCTTAATTGGCCATACGAAGAAAAAGAAAAAAACGAGAGAGAGAAAAAAAAATATCTCCAACATTCATGATTATTGTGAAAGGAAAAATAACAATAAATGCGCAAAGTCACTTGATTTTATATTAAATATTTAATTAAAAATATACAACTTAACTGTGCATGTCGAATTACAACAACAATAATAGCCTAATAATAATAATAATTCGTTTTTAGGATAATCCAAGTAGTCGGTTCTGTAATTAACGAATTTTGTTTTATTATCATTACGCGTGTCAATGATTAGGCCTATTTAAAACAATGCTTTGTGTGTATATTTATTTGCTCTGTAAACTAATCGATTCTACTACTGTTTACTGAAGTTGGCCTTTTTTAATTTGGCTTCGTCATGAATACGCGCACTAAAATATACGAATGCAAATGCGAGGGCAATTTTCACAGCAGTGCCTCATAGGCAGAAACAAGCAGCTTCACATCTTTATCAAAGCCAACAAAAGGATGTGGAGATAAAATCAGGCCTTTTCATAACAATAAAGGTAAAGAAAATAATCGCCCCCAAAAATCCCGGCAACATCAAACCCGCTGTCCCTGCTGCTTCAGGATGCACGCTTGGCTTAGAAAAAGCCGTGCTCGGTGCAGAAGGAAAATACGTGAAAGACTTTGAAGGCTTCTCGTTGTGGGGATAATATTGTTATTTTGTTGTATTAGACTGCTGGAGTCCTCTACTGTTGTAGGTGACCTTTTGACTAAAGGTGTCTCTGAGTCCGCGTTTGTCAATGCTAGGAGCTGAATAATGCCGATATTAGAGGTTTTTACTCTCCTCGTGACAAGAGGCGCTTCGGGGGACGGATATTTGCAGTTCTGGACAGAAAATATAAATATTGAATTGCTAAATATATCTGTGTCCGTTCTCGGGGAAACTCTGCGAAGAAAAAACAAAGCGCTGAGTTCTCGAGGCGCCTACGAATGACGAATGTTTCTCTCCCTCACAAGTCCAACAACTTCAGCAATTGTTTAAATTGTAATCAAACAAATAAACTGCATGATGATAACAAAGATTACGCTCTTTGGGGAATAACTGGCGTGGATTTTAATTTTCCCTGCATCTTCAGTTTGCTATGAAAAAAAAAGGAAAACAAAGTTGGATACCTATTGAAAATGTAATCCACAACCAGTTATATATATATCATTTGACCGTGTGAAAGAAATTTGATAACAATAATTTTGTTTTGAGTAGCAGATATTGTACATTACATCCTGTAGGTTGCAGTATAGTCTCTCCAGATGATAGTCCCTTTAAACGCCATAAATGGCAACAGGCCTTGTCAGTTTGATTGGTGGTAATGACTTTCTCCTTGACGTCACATTACACTTAATACGTAGAAGTTGATTTTTTTTTTTTTTTTTTTTTTTTTTTTTAGTTTGACAGAAGCAAGTGGTGTCTAATCACAGTGTTGCAGACTTAACATGATGTCGATTTTAATTATGTGGATAACAACATTTGTGACAGTGACATTTATGAACTATAAAGGATACAAATATACTGACATTAATATATCGACATTTGAACTTGTGTGGGTTATTATCCTGTTCACGCGAATGATTATTTTCACTTTTTTCCCCTCCATTAGCTCATTAATTTTACTGTGCATTTGATATCATAATTCCCCAAATCGTGAAACGGTCTGCCTTTTAGGAAAATGATCTATTGGAACATGCCTGTTTGACCTAAGCAAAAAATGAGGCACTATAAGATATTAATAATGACATTGAATTAACATACAAGGTCAAATAAATAAATAAACAAAACGAACGAAACTGTTACAATAACAACAACAATTACTGCTAGTAATGGCACGGTTCACTCTTAAAAAAAAAAAAAAATGCTGTGTTGTTTCAACCCAAATGTGGACTAACCTAACTTTTGGGTTAGAAATGACATTTAAAAATTAAACCCAACAGCTGGGTTAGTTCATATTTGACACAAACTTGGGTTGAAAGTGTTTGAGGGATATTTCTAAAGGGTAGTATGTTTGAAGCAGAAGCAGGGGCACTAGATTTACAAATTAAGCATCTTATGGTTTTAACTATCTTAGTAGGTATTGTAGATACTGTACTTGGCCTCGAGAGCTGAGTTATGTCATCTTATCTTCAGGACCGTGGACAGCTCGTGGAAACGTATGGAACTATTTCACCCTGCGTCCCTTTGCGATTTCATTTCAGTATGCACAGCTGCCTCAAACTGAAGCTGCTTTATCTTGATTTATTGTCCTTCACCAAAGTCTCAAAACCGCCTCGTTTTCAACTCGCTGAACTATTAATATACACATTTTAAGGATGCGGATGCGTGGGAAGTGTGAAAACAAACAGGCGCCCAGACAGAAGGGCATTATGATAACAGCACCTGCAGGTACTGCTTTAAAACTCTCTGGCCATTGCAAACATAATAACATTGTAATAATATAATCAATAACATAATTGAGGGTTAATTCGGGATAACTGGGCCATTTTTTCGTAAAATTTCTCTGTGATTCCTGAAATATATTTGCACACATAACAGAATTCACAGAATAACATACTTTTTAAAACATCTGCCAATAACGTATTGATTGAGAAGAATCAATTTACTTTTAAAACATGCTTTATTATTCAAAATAAAATGCGCATGCATTCTGTCAGGAAAAGTAGTTTACATTAATTCCAGTTTAGATGCAGCTAAGAGCCTCACTTTCTTTAAGACCTCAAACTGAGTTTATCTTGAACAGTAAATCTGAAATGAAAACAAGTTTACATTTATAAGAATCGTTTGAGGTTGGAACAAACACAAATGACAAATAAATACACAGATGACAGCTTAAAACATCACAACTGTTCAGTAGGACAATACACATAGAATATTAAATAGTTCACAACTTTCAACTTTTGCACAAAACTTTCGCGGACGATCTTTATGCAGACGGATGAAATGTATGTCTTTATCAAGTGCTCAGAAAGTGCCAAAGTACCCCACCCTAGAACCACACGACATTACGACAACAAATAGTCAATTTTGAACGGATGGAAGCCCGCAGACGCCGGCACGGGCGCTGTCGCAGTCGTGTGTGGGATCGACAGACACTCGGATGTCAGCTGGAATGGGAAAAAGTCCCGGTAGTGACGGTAGCTGATGCCGGGGTCCTCCGGGGGCCCGTAGGATCGAAGCACCTGCGTGTGAGGAAGAGCCACAGGGGAGCCCCGCATGGCATAAGGCAGCATGTCCACTCCCCCCTGCCAGGTGTCAGCTTTGTGAACGGGGCGTTCCTCTTTCCTGAAAGGTCGGCTGAGGATGCTGTCAATGGCGAAAGAGCTCGTGAACTTGGCGCTGGAGGGGGGCGTGACGACAGAGTCTCTGGTGTCCACCGCAGGAGCTTGGCTCGGCCCCTCTGGCTCCTTGCCTGTTTTTTTGCTGATGCGCTTTCTCCTCCGACGAAACACTCCGTCCGCAAAGGTGTACTCGCTGTGCGGGTTCAGCATCCAGTAGTTGTCCTTCCCCCACGGTCTGGAGGGATCCCGCAGCACCTTGAGAAAGCAGTCGTTGAGAGACAGATTGTGGCGCACTGAATTCCTCCAGCCGGTGTAGCTGCCTCTAAAAAAAGGGAACTTTTTCATGAGGTAGTCATTGATTTCGGCCAAAGTGAGGCGGCCCGAGTTCGAGTCACGGATGGCCATGGCGATCAGAGCGATGTATGAGTACGGAGGCTTGGGTCTCCTTGTGTAGGGCTTGCCTTTACTCTCAGCGCCCGGAGGAACAGGTGCGGGACTGTGCGCCACGCAGTCTCCATCCGAGCCCAGTTCTTCCTCCGCGTACATCGGCGACGGGATACTGCCCTCGGCGTCGCTGCAGAGCTCCGCGGACTTGGAGTCGTAGTGACCCCCGCAGAAAACCTCCAGCTTCATTTGCTGAACCAGTGAGACTGTCCAAACGCTTCTGCAGAGTAAGATTCCTTAGAATAAAAACACACGGGAGAAGCTGCTTGAGAGCTAGAATAGCCACGCGGAGCTGTCAAACACAATCCAACGCGTGAGAGTGACAGGACCTGTACCTGCTGCAGATAAGTGCACTTAACGTCCCGAGTGCGCGCTCAGCTGTCTAATATAGCCGCTCACCTCCGGGTATGCCTACAGGGGGCGGGGCCTGAGTCTTTAAGTCTTAAAATCACTCTTACAAAAACACACGGATCATGCACACCCTGTTTTGAAATAAAGCGGTCGAGCGTATGTGGACAAACATCAGATAGACTCATGATGAATTGCTTTGTTGATTTAAACCGAGTTTCGTCACAGTGAGGCGGCTTCACCTGCGTCCTTGCTCACCTTTGCTCCGCGCGCTCGCCAGCAAGATCTAACTACAATAAGAACATACCTAAAGATTATCAGACATGGCGCGTCGCGCAGTCAGCCAAAGCTTTACCTATAGGAAGAATAGTCCTAAAAACTATAAAAGAGTTAGAATTGGGTTTAAATGTTGCAACATACTGTAATCACTTCTCAACATTTTGATGTCAGTTTAGTCGTGTTGATCAAATTACTCATTCGTCATTAACTGTTACATTTGTTGATGGAATATGCTTTACCTCTGGTCTAAAACATTCCTAAGAGTAGAACATAACTGTTTAATTAGGCAAAAGAGGACATTTAAAACAAACAAACAAACAAAAAAAAAAAAAAAAAAAAAAAAAAAAAAAAAGAGATATCATGACTATGTTGTTTAGCATCCCATACAATTATACATGATGAATGTCATTCATGCAGGTAAATAAGATGCACAATCCCAACTATGAATTTAGAATATAGGAATATTTTCTTTAAACTCGAGTTAGGTTGCATTAAAGATTTTAGTCAATAAACACTGAATGGACACATTTTGACCTGTGTTGCATGTCTAATGTAGTAAAATAAACTTATATTATATAAGCAAGCAGAATGTGTTTTAGAATAATGCTTAAGACATGCATTATGCAAACATGTACAATAGTTCCTTTTATGTGTTTTGAACATTCAAGTGGTGTCAGAATGTCTTTAAGAGGGAGCAGTACAGATGTTTGATATATGCTTCAAAGTCATGACACTCATTTGTGTCTGGAGACTCCAGCCCTGTTAATTAAAAAGAAAACATATGCATTTCATACATCTAGTGTCTAAAATACACCATAAAATTTTACACATCTAAAAATAAAAAACTATTTTTATATACATCTTATTTTTATATACTTCTTAGTGTTAAAGTAAAAATAAATAAATAAAATGTCAAGGATCTGCAATCATACTAATACCACAATGAAGAAAAGTCCATTTAATAAACTGACAATCTCTCAACTTTAAGGTTGAGTTTTTATATTTTTTACATACTCTAAAATTTTTAAGTAATAGTGCCTATATTTTCTACCTCAATTCAATTGCAAAATAAATAAGTAAATTAGAAAAAAAATAAACTGGGGTTTTAGGTATTTTAGTAAATTATGCCTAAACTATTTTATTTTGTCTTACCTTATCAGCACCTAACACATCAATTGCAAAAAATAAATAAGTAAATTATGGCTAAAAAAACATCATGAGACTTTGTCTCCAAACCAAGCCAAATTGATTATTATATTGAAGAAAATACTATATTGGTCTAAATAATAAATGGCTGGGATGATTACAGGAAATTGTATGGAGGTCTAAAATTAACAGTTTGATTGTTTTTTTCTTATTTTACTCAAAATGTATATTTTTTACCCGTATTTTGTCTCATTTTAAGTAGGTCTTATCAGCACCTAACAAATCACAAAAAAAAAAAAAAAAAAAGCACCTAACAAATCACAAAAAAAAAAAAAAAAAAGCGTCACCTAAACAAGCCACCTAAAAAAAAAAAAAAAAAAAAAAAAAAAAAAAAAACATTATGGCTACTGCATTTAATATACATCATACATGAAATGAGACTTTGTCTGCAAAACAAAGCCAAATTTGATTATTTATTGAAGAAAATACTAGATTGGTCTATATATAATAAGCATTTGACATTTGATTACTGTTTGTATCTGATGAATGATACAGGAAATACTTTGTATGGAAAAAATCTAAATTAACAGTTTTCTGTTTTCTCCTAGTACTTAAGACTCAAAATGTATATTTTACAGGCCAATACAACCCGTAGAGTAATCTTTATTCACATCATTGGTTTTACTTCTCCTCTACCAAAGCAACAAGAGAAAGCCTCACTGTCAAGTTTTATATGCTACACATTTTTAATGAACAGTTAATGAACTGAGACACACATCATCATCCTCAAATCTCATCATTCTGAAGATCCACCTGTTGACTGCTTGTCACACAAACAGAGGATGCAGTATTACGCTCGCTCCCACAGGTTTCATGTGTTGGGTCGGTGTTTCCTGCAGGTTTGAAGGCGAGAGAGTCTAAACCATAAGTCAAATATTTTGATTTGAAGTGCTTTACAGATATTCATTAATGTGTAAGAAGAGGTTTACCACACACTCCACAGTCGGCACTTTGGATGAAGCAGTAGGTTCCACTTCCATACTGCGGCCAACCGCATGAACACTGGTAAGAGCACCTGCAGTACCTCATTACCAGTTAATCGTCTTTCACTGTATGAGACTGTGAAAACAACTTAAGGGCGTAACAGGGGAAACTGCATGATGCATAGAGTCCCTCGCTAATTAATCAATTATAATAAGTTGTCTGTTGAATGTCCACAACATATTATTTAGATCTCACCTTTGCCATTCAAATTTCAAAAGGCAAGATTGGTCTATTTAGTGACTAATGTATGATTTCAATTAGATTTGTAAGTACCATTTCAAAGTTCTCTCATTTTTTGAAGTGGTCAGAACTAATTAAATCAGACAAATGTAATTATTGTCATACGTGGATCGCTACACGCGAAATGGAAATCAACTTGAGTAACAATGAACGATGAAATAAATCTTAAAATGATATTAACATTAAATCCAAACATTTCACAAATTGGTCAAAATGTGTAATAAATGCACACCACCTGGTTTTCACCGAACCGTTTTTTTTTATGTGCTGTAACTATAATAAACATAAGATCATGTAATCATGTACTGATATTTGAATGTGGTTCATTAAAACTTGGCCGAATTCATGAAGTGAAATGTCAGAGGCTGAGATATTTTTCTTCCAGCAGTCAGGAATGAATGGGTATTCCTCTATGAACGCCTGGCCTGGGCCTGCTTACTCCACACTAGCCTAGCCAAATAAATACAGCACATACTGTGGTCTGTAGCGCTGCGTTATTCAGGGCAGGTTCAACAGAGAATTATGATGGACCAGTGGAGTTACAGGCATGTGCACCCTCTAATTTTCCCCTCCTGTGTTTATATGTGGCTTCCAGACTGAAATTGTTTCCAGTAATCTGGAGCGCACAACTAACAGACCCGAGCATAAACAGTCGTGAGTGTAGGCCAGTCCTGAGGCGCTTTTTCTTGAACAATGCGAGTGGAATTGAGAAACTGATCACAACCAAACTCTCTCTATCAGTCTTTAGTCCATTGTTTCGTTCAGATGATCATCTTTGCAAAGACTCAGTGATCTTTTAATACATCAGACACCTTCAGTGAATCTTTTATAAGAGCAATCATCCATAATATCCCTCACAACATCATCAAAAATAACAAAACCACAATCTCCACACCCATCAAATCCTATCAAAAAATATAACAAAAATCACACAAGAACCACTGTTGGGATCTGTTTCCACAGCCTACTTTCATAGCGGTCTTGTCATAGCGCTTGTTTATAATCGCAACAACAGGCAAGGGATTCGACGCGCATTCACTCACCATTCAAGCCTGAGTGATTCTCTGGCACACAGTCCGACAGCCTATCACTAAAGTCATCCAGGAACAACTGGCACACAGTCCGACAGCCTCATTGAGAAGTATTGTTTGCCAAAATAGCACAGTTATTGCATGAAGAAAAAATAAACAAAGAAAAAAGCGGCTATAAAAGGTCAAATAATGTTGTCAAGGTGTGATCAAGCAGAGTTATTGCATGAAGAAAAATGAAACACAGTGACAAGTGGCTAGAGTAGCTTGTGCATTAAAGGTGACCTATTATACAAAAATCACTTCTATAAGGTGTTTGAACACAATTGTGTGCCTGCCGTGTGTGGAAACAACCAGCCTATAATGGTAAAAATCCACCCACTCATTTTTTATAACCCCAATAAATCATAAACAGTCTCTCCAAACGAGTGGTTCCAGATTTCTCCCTACGTTGAAGTCATCATAGGGAAAAAGTCCTGGCCATTTGTGACACTCTCTGCCCTATTAGCATAGACACAGCCCTGATCCAGAAGCAGCAGTCCGCCATTACTGTTTTCTTGCTGTAGCTGCTGGAGACACAATGTCAGAGCCTCAGAGGCATTACAAGTGTCATGTGTTGGGAAGCACCAATGAACATAGGAGTCTCCATAGACCGCTGAGGACATGGTGGTTCCCGAAAAAAAAAAAAAAAAAAAAAAAAAAATGCTTAAGTCCTATATGTTTGTGCTAATCATTTAACACCAGACTGCCTCACAAACGAGGGTCAGTTCAGTGCTGGAGGTGTGATTCTGAGAGAGGGATTAATTAGCTAAAGCTAAAGCTACCATTGTCTCTGCCTGTTTTCACTAATGCTGCCATCATATGCTACCAGAATGATCGTAAATAGGAATGTGGTAGTCAAAAATTGCATATGAAAACAATGTGAAGTCGACCGCTTGAATTTGTCCAGCTCATAATCACAACAGCTCAAAATAAAAAGTTTGACATAAAACACTAAGTGATACCACACAAAAGCGCCTCGAGACCAGCTATGTTATTATTTTTATTGTGCTGTGCTCCCCTTCTGTGTAATTTATAAACATGCATTAATTATGCACAGTACAATCAGATGTGTATGTTTTCTAAAAATATAACAGTACTAATAACTAAAATTTTAATTTTCATTAACAAACATAATAGGTCACCTATAATACAAAATAGGTCACCTATAATATGTATTCGTCACAATTAACAAATAATTTAATCAAAACACTGTTTCCAAAATCAAAACCGCTAATAATGCACCTAATAATACTGAAACATAAACCAATAAATAAATCAGGAAATATCTGATTGTTAGGAAACAGCTGCTGATTGATTAAGTGATGTTTGTGTTTTATCAGGGTAAACACTTTAGGGACTATTCTCACTATTAACTAGTTGTTTATTAGGATGCATTTTACTAGCATATTAGCTGTTTATTAGTTATAAGGCACATATTGATCCCTTATTCTGCATTATCATATAGAATCCTTAACTATACAACATACCAAGAGCTGGGTAATAACTGATTACATGTAATCTGGATTATGTAATCAGAATTTTATAATGTTCGTAATCAGATTTCTGTTACTTTTTTATGGATTACATGATTACTTATAATTCACACAATGACACTAAATTATTCATGGTTTATTGATTCTGAATAAGAGAGCACGTACAGTAATGTCATTGTTGTTTTCTATAGTTTATTAATGTTGTTCGCATCATTCAAGGATTAACAGTACTGACAAGAATTTTATGTTAAAAATGCAAAATCAATCCAGTGTTTCTACGGATGGGCAAAAACCACCCTTAAGTACCTGCAATGAGTGGCAAACAAAGTCAATAAAAGTCAATTTCTTTTAAAAACATTACGCTTACTTCTTCAAATATTAATATTCTCAAGACAATTTAACACACATTTTTAGTGTTCAAGTGTTTAATCTGAAGCTGATAAATGTTCTCATTTTCATGGTAAAGAGGCAAAAAAAAAATTAATTAAAATTTTATTGATCAATCAATTTAATAAGAGACAGACAGCAGAGACACATGGAGCACGTGGTAACCATTCAGACCATCACAGTCCATCACCATGACTACAAGCCTCCACCACAGGCCTGTGATGACGACACATCCCTCCCAGATGCACCCAACCACTTTTATACATGGTTTGTAATGTACAATGACACACCTTCACAAAAACTGCCCACACCTCCCAATGACCAGGCGCTCTGTCTGTCTCCAGCTGACGTAAGGAAGACCCTATCTAGGATACGAACAAACCAAACAACTCTGCAGGTCCCGACAACATATCTGGCCGTGTACTAAGAGACTGTACTGCGAAAAACACAAACATATATCCTAACAAAAACCCACAAAACCACACTCAATCCAGCCAGTATTCCCCACAAATCTCAAAACAAACAAACCGGTCCACCTGGCTACCAAACGGCAAATCATACTGGCTCCCCTGTCTAAAACTTGACTTACTCCGTCCCAGATGCCCTGACTTTCCAAATTATATGCCGATAGCTTTGGAGAGGTTCGTCCTTGAGAACAACATCAAAACCAGCCATCTCCGCAGTCCACCTCAACCGCCCACTCATTTCGCATCCGCTCCAGTATTTTTAGTGCCCTCCCCGTCCAAACCGAACGTGCGGCTCTTTGAGCCGCTGCCATAATCTATGTTCCTGCCACAATCCTCCTGGCTCTTAATACTCTCCCACTCCAAACGCATATCATTCAGAAGGACCCTTAGATGTAATACTGCTGTTTCATTGATTAATTCACGGACATTCAACACAATAATCCCACAACAGCTCAATTAATAAACTAA